>NW_006922529.1:414042-416848 GCF_000298275.1 Orycteropus afer afer | reverse complement strand
CGTACCGTAAGGAGATGCACCCCTTAGATCAATTAACCATGAGACATCAGAAGGGCAGCATTCACATAGAGGGAAAGCCGGACAGACAGGAGTGCATAGATAAAAGGGGCACAGGGAGGGGAAGTCACAGAGAGGAGAGCTTTTTATGGTTTGGGATTGCAATCAGGGCTGTGAAACCAAATGTGCATGAACTATTGAAAGTAAAATGAATCTTCTTTGTAAAGTTGCACCCAAATCACAATAAAAAAAATTTAAGAAAAAAAAAAAGAGTTTTTTCAGGTAATTTAGTTTTTATTAGCTAAAAATACTGCTTAATGACCCAATGGTCTAGGTACCACCTCCAATTATATGAAAAGAAAATAGCTTCAAATGTCTTACTGGGGAAACTGCCATCCTAAAACATTCCTACTCTTCCTTGATTAAATGTTCCCCATATCACAGAATCACTTACTGTGATCACTGCTATTCACACTTCAAAATGATTATTATTAATGGCTAACTCAATCCTACTAGCTTGATTATATAATTAAGATAAATTATTTTCATCAGTATATTTGAAAATATATAGAAGGAATTAACAGAGAAGCAAAGTTTCTATCTAGACTTTTAACGACATTTTCAGTAATGCAGCAGATTTAGTCAAAGGAAGTACCTTTTGTCTCAGAAGAAGAATGGCTATGCCTTCAGAGTAATGTCCAGAAAAACATTTTTCAGCTGATTATGTACCTCAAAATGAAGAGCCATCCTGTGCCAAATATTCTGGCATCAAAGACTACCTGTGTAATACTGTCTTCTGGTTACATATCATGGTTTTTTACCTAGACTTGCCTTTATATAACAAAACTGGACACACAAATTAGGTAAGTTTAGATAGTCTATCCACTATTCACAATACAAAACAGAATACAAATATATTAGTTTTTCCATACCAAAGTATTATGTAAAGCACATTAAAATCACAAACCAATAAAGTAAGTACCATAGGACTTTTTCTGAGAAAATAAAAATTTAAACATAGCTATGTGAGAGCCTTGGTAGCACAATGGTTTACCACTTGGCTGCTAACCAAAAGATTTGTGGTTTGAATCCAACAGCTGCTCCACAGGAAAAAAGATGTGGTGATCTGTTCTTGTAAAGATTACAGGGTCGCTTTGAGTTGGAGTTGACTTGATGGCACATGACAACAACAACAACATGTGGCCATTCATGAGATACACAGGTTTTTCAAACTGAATGATCGGTATAAGATAAATTAAAGCAAATTTAAATTGGAAAAGTGGAAAGTACTAAGTATACACATATCAACATCATATAAATTATTTCTAGCAGGTCCTCCTTGCTGCTATGTCAGGCTTAAAGGAACTCATTAAATTACTGAGGAAGAAAGAGAAACCTCATAATCAAGTATTCTGAAGTGTCAACAAAGATTAGAATCCTGATCATCTAAAGAGAATATATACATAATCCTTTTCTAATTGCCTAAAGGTCTTTAATAATTAAGTGGGCATTGCTTTATACATGTGTAAGCATGTGCACATACAAATGTATATATATGCATATATCTCATTTAGTTGTTTCTCTGTATAATTTCAGATAGCAAAAGCAGTACATTAAAGATGAAAATGGAAAATGTCTTTAACTTTCTAAGCTTTGAGATCATTCCCAGTGTATTAACTCTAAAGTTACAGTAGGACTTGTAAGTCTTATAAGAAAAATGTGTACATTTGGTCAAAAATAAAAGAAATCTGTCATTTTGGTAGAAAATTAAATTCCAATCACTAGATGATAGCTATAGGGCTGATTAATGAAGAATAAGCTACATGTCAATATGAGAATTAATGTATTCCCCCAAAATGGTACATAATTATAAAAACTTAAAAAAATTTAAGTATAGATAGCTATTAAGTAAAACATCTGACATAAATGCTCATGTATTTCTAACAAGTTTAAATGTGCTTACAAGTTCATTTTCATATCACGGAATTATTTCAGTTGGGAAGGAGAGAAACAATAAAACTACAGTGTCTTTTTTTTTCTTTCTCTCTCTTTTTTTAATTTTAAGAAACATAATACACTTTCCCTCTAAATTGTCAGCATAAAGGAGATTTGAAAAACTATACAAACATTTGGATACCAATCTGATTCATCTGGATTTCAAATGGATGTTGGGCTTCAAAAATGGAAATAGTATAAAATCAAGTGGTAGCAAAAATTATTCTTTGAGCACAGCTAAGACAGTAATAAGAATATACTTTGGGGATAAATACAAATAACACACTTAATAGATTAGGAAAGATGTAAAACTAAAATCCTTTTATAAAGAAATTTTATCTAAAAGAAGGATTACAGAAAATGGGAATGTATGTTTTTTTTTTAAAATACAGGCAGTCCTTGTGTTACAAACAACATCCATTCCTATATCTTTAAGACAAAGCAGGTGCATACAGTTCTTATTTAGCCTTACTTTAGTGCAAGAAATGGCAGGAAGCCTTTTCAATTATTTAAAAGCTGCATGTGCAACAAGTGAAGGTGATTGTAATGAAGGATTTCTTGTGAGGAGGGATTGGTTCAGTTACTTCAAAATGAGGGCAAATTTACCTAACATTAAAGGAGGGCTTCAAAGATGGTGGCACCCTGCTCAAAGATGGTGACTAACCATACCACTTTGAATATGTGTGGCTCTCCATAGAATCTCCATACAATCTCATGCATTAAGCTCCTGAAATGGCTCATTATGACTCTTCTGAGTCTCTCATTCCAGGGCTTTGACCTGTATATTTTTCCCGTTCCAGTTACTGTGACAAAT
>NW_006922529.1:403732-413932 GCF_000298275.1 Orycteropus afer afer | reverse complement strand
TTGTCCACAGTTGGATGTTCATAACCTAGGGCCTGCCTGTGAAACAATTCTGCTTCAGTGTAAATGTATAGTCAAAAAAAAAAAAAAGAAAGAAAGAAAAAGAAAAGTTGTTTCATGTAACTTAGCAGGAACAGTTTCCACAGCCTTTCACACTGTTGATAATTTCTTCTTGTAGTTTCTTCCTTTCCTCCTCTTTGGACATATTTTCTTTCTTTGCCTCCCATATTGGCTTATCATGGTTCTGCACACGACTGCTCTGTGTATGCCACATTTCTGAATAGATACTGCCAGAGTTAGCAAGTAAATCATGGTGGGTACCACGTTCAGCTACCTTACCCTAAGAAGCAAAACCAAAAGAAACAGGTCATACAACTAGCATAATAACTGCAATTAATCTCCAAGGATTTTCAAGTATTTGCATTCATTAAAACGTCTCTCACAATTCCTCCTCATCTATAGTACAAGTGGAAAAAAATGAGGTAGACATGCTTTCTCCATTTTTCAAACTACCCAGTCTAGTGAACAAATAGCTATGCAATTTCAAAGACTGTAAACATTTTATTTAAAGGAAATAAAATTTAAAGTTTTAGTTTTCATTTTGAAGGGCAGAAAGGGAAGTTTTACAAGGTTATATTTTCTGTAATCAGCAAATACTGAAATCAAAACAATGTTAGTTATACACTCTCTCCTCATTTATTGATGTAGATACATTCCAAAGACAAGGGCATTATGTGAAAATTAGTGTTATGCAAAAATGGAAGATAAAAACATCAGATCACAAAATGGAAGATGACTACATCATTACATAACTGCCAAACCATTGAGATTCATGGCCAACCTAACTTGGCACATAACCTTAACCATCAGAGCCAGTGTTACCCTCGCACCTTCACATTTATTACTGCCAGATATATATCCTTCATGCACAAAATAGTCAAACAGCAGATTATTATTGTGAAATGTCAGGTAACAAGACAGGTGATAAGTGAGTAGAAGGTGTACCAAGATCTAAAGGATTTAAAAATAACATCCCAAAATTCTCATGTGGTCTTTGGAATTAAAAAAAAAAAAAAAAAAAGATTCTCCATGAAAAGTTTATTTCTGTAGTAGTTAGTTTGCCAACAAAGGCAATTAAAGTTAACACTATGTAGATAAGGTATAGACTGTGTTATGGATTAAACTGTGTACCCCCTTCCCTCCCCCCAAAAAAGATATGCTAAAATCCTAACCCCTGTACCTTTGAATGTAATGTTGTCTGGAAATAGTTGTTTTTTTTGTGTGTGGGGGGGATGAGTCACTCCAAATCCTAATCTTTATGAGTAGAATTTTACAGAAGGGGAAGACAGAAAGAAAAAGTTACACAGGAGAAGACAGCATGTAAGGATCCCTCTACACATCCAAACTGAAAAAAACAAGGAAGGACCTTCCCCTAGGGCCAACAGAGAGAGAGAGAGAGAGAGAGAGCACAGCCCTGTCAACATCCTGGTTCAGAGTTTTCATCTCTAGAACTGTGAGACAATAAATTTCTGTTCTTCAAAGCCACCCACTATGTAGTATTTTGACATGGCAACCCTAAGAAACTAGGACAGATTCCAAACTGTGATCTACATTTACTTTGCCTCTTAACAGCTGCTGTTAAACGTGCTGGGATACAAGATGAAATTTGACAATTTTACAGGTACTCCTGGTTATAGGACCTTTGTAAATACTCCTTTAAGTAAAATAATTTTGAATTTTCTATGCCCACTCCTGAGTGGTTAAAGTTCCTCATTGACTGCTGGCTGGACAGTCTAAAAAAGAAATAAGTAGCTCAACTACTTGAATTCCTTTTGAACTTTAAGAGTTTAACCCTCAACCTTTGCATGTATGGGCCAATTCACTGGCACAAAAGTCCCCACACATTACATATTTTATACAGAAAATGTTCATCAAAACAAATAAAAACTGTCTAAAGAAAACCTTATTAAAACTAGTAAAAACTGACTTCCTGGAAGAGGGTGGCATAAGCAGTTCCACGGTCCTATCCCCACCCACACCATGATCACTATGAGAAACAAGAATTGAGTAGTCTCAACTGTGTACAAACTCTAAAAAGCAACTGGAGGGTTGCAGCAACTAAGGGAACACTTACTCAAGAAAAGGCAACTTTTTTTTTTAAATACAATTGTACTCATTGGGTCACCTTTTCTCAGAGAAGCAAGAATCAGGTAAACCACCTCACATTTCCCATGACACATTCCTTGCCTCATACATCTTCTATTTGAATATTAATTTAAAGCTTAAGTTTGGATAATACATTCGGGAACCACAGAACATGAGGTTCATAAGACCCTCTCAAAGACTGTTTGTGACAACTCTCCCTCTGTCCCACAAATACTCCTCGGCTTTCATGGAAAGGGCAACTTTTAAACAATAGGAAAACCTTTTCTCCCTTTACTGCCAGCATCCTACCCTCTTTCTGGATCTGTTGCAGTGGCAGCAATGGCAGACCATGGACCACAATCTCAGAGTGTTTCTAAGTTTTGTTTTGTTGTACATATGGTTGCTATGAGTTGGAACTGACTTGATGGCACCTAACAACATATTTTCTATGTTATCTGAGGAGAGTAATTATATTTCGAAACTTTCTTATGCTCCATGCACTGTTTAAATATTATACTGAATTGTTTGTTTTGGAGGCCTTCCTTTATAATCCACTGACATTTAAAAATGGAGCATTAAAAAGCTGACTGAAAGCTCCGTGTGCACTGGAATGGGGTTCTCAACTGGTGGGTTTCACTACAGGATGATCAAGTGGGTAGCTGGCCATTTTGCTGGGGTCCCTGTATACAAATCTTTTTTTCTGAGGTTACTTTTGTTTCTCCAATTATGTGCTGATGAGGAAAGGACTGGTGATAGGAGAAATATACAACTAGTGTATTTCAGTGGCACAAGGGGACCAGTAGTCTTACCCTTTAGAATGTTTTTATTTTTTGTTAATCATTCCTCTCCTTGTTAATATGCTTGGTGGTTCCCTTGTGTACAGAACCTCTCACATTCAATTTCTTGAAAAGTAAACTGCATGCCTCTTGTCAATGTAGGGGAGGAGTAATCACTTGGCTGAGGAGGTGAGGGAGGGCCTTGGAGAACTCCACTTCTTATATAGACTTATACATAGTACTTCTATTTTCAATCTTATGCTCACTTTCACTTCCCATGATACCTGGTGCCTCCAACTTCTAAGCTTTCTCAGGGGTCTACAGCATGTATCAGTTATCTTTTTATATATATTTTATCAATTATTTAAAAGTCATTTATTTTTTGAAATATTTTTATTATGATTTAGGTGAAAATTTACAGAACAAATCAGTTTTTCATTCAACAACACACACGCATTTTGTTTCATGTCATTGATTGCAACACCCTCAATGTAACATAACTCTTTCCACATCCTCCCTGTGCTTCTCATTTCCATTCCTCCTTCTCTCCTAACCCTTCCTGGTTTCTGAATTTTGTCCTTGGGCAGATGTTGTCCTTTTGCTCTCAAATGGTTGATTGTTCTAAGGAGTATATACCTTCATCAAGTTATTGTTCATCTTGGAGGCCTGTCTACTACTGTTTGACAATTCAGCTATGGCACTGCTAACAGGACAAGGAGGCAGCATCTTCTGACCTCCTCTAACTCTACAAGAGGACGACAGCATCACCATCAGCAGCCCAATGCCTGCTCCTATGAGGCCAGACATGCTGCCACCCTCCAGCCCTCTTACTAACCTTGACATCAATCATTCCTCCCACGACACCCACCACCTCTCTGCTGGCTTCAATAATTTACTGCAGTGGTCACACAGAACTCACACATTATGGGGTTTATTAGGGAAGCAACAGGCTACAATTCAAGTTCAAGAACGTGCTTAGTCTCTCCCAGCTGGCCATTTCTCAGCTGATAGTTTCTCTCAATTGCACATCTCTTTCTCAGCAGTGCGTGTCTCTCACATCTTTCTCTCAGCAGCATGTCTCTCTCATGTCTCTCAGCAGCACATTTCTCTCAGCAGCATGTCTTTCTCAGCCCGCAGTCAGAGAGACTCATTCTGCCTCTAGGAGGGCTTCTTTAGAGCCTGGTAAAGTGGCCAAAATAAGCCCCAACATCAGAATTCTATACTTTTTCCCAAAAGACTGCTTTGTGTTGCTCCAGGTAGATGGCTTTAACAAGCAGCTACTCAGTTACTCACGGGAAAGTGGAAGTTACAAATACTATGGCTAGAAAAGCTGTATCATGTAATTTCCTACACTGCAGGGACTGAGTTCAGTTCCAGGTCTAAGGGGTGACCAAGGGCCATAGTCTCAGGGTTCCACTAGTCTCTATCCAAACAGTAAGCCTGTTCTTTTTTTATGATTTTGAGTTTTGATTCACATTTTTTCCCCACCCTATCCAGGGCCTTCTAATGTGATCCCTTTCAGAGAAGTTGTTAGTGATAACCAGGCAGCATCCATTTATTCTGGTTTCAGGGTTGTAGATGCTGAGGTTCACATAGTCCATTAGTCTTTTGGACTAAGTGTTTCCATGTGTCTTTGATTTTCTTCACTTTTGTTTGCTCCAGATGGGGAGAAACCAAGATTGCACCTTAGACGGCCCAAGCTTTAAGATCCCAGTTGCTATGCACCGAAGTAGCATATACAACATTGTTTTCATGGATTATGCTCAGGTGGTGCAGTGCCTGAGGCATTTGACTGCTAACCAGAAGTCTGGCAGTTCAAACCCAACAGCCACTCCTCAGAAGATGGGGCAATCTACTTCCACAGTGATACTGCCTCAGAAACCCAAGGAGGGATCGCTATGAGTTGAAATCTACTTGATGGCAGTGAGTCTGAGTTTTGTTTTTTTATTGACCTTAAGGAGCTCTGGTAGCACAATGCCTAAGGCATTTGATTGCTAACCAGAAGGTTGGTGGTACAAACCCACTAGCCACTCCATGGAAGCAAGATTGGACAATCGACTCGATGGCAGTGGGTTTGGTTGTTTTGGTTATTGAACTTGATGTTGCCCGAGATTGTAACCATGAGTCTCCAGGCTCAGTGACTCACTCCCTCAAGGTTTTTGGTTATGGCTAAGAAGTTTAACTAACTCTGTCCCCTGTATACTCTACTATATTTATGGGTTTATTTGCAGCATATGTAAAATATATAGGTAGAAATATCCCCTGTCAAAACTATACATATTTATGGATACAGTCCCATTCTCCTTTCTATACCTGTTCAGCTTGCATGTCTACACATCCACTCTTAGATTACTGACTACTGTTTTTGCAGGATTGTGTATGTATGAGAATTTACCTCTGTTGCCTTTAATTCTTGTATTCCTCCCAGCAACTTCTTTGCCTTCATCATTCTGTGATGACCTCCTCCTTATTGGATACTGCCTTCCCCTTCACCTAAGTTAGTATGTGTCTACATTCTAGTTAATGATTTACCCTCCCTTTCCCTCCTATCCCTGGTAACCAAAGAATGCTTCTTTATTGTGTGAAAACCTTTTCTTGATTTTTGACAATAGTGATCTCATACAATATTTGACCTTTTGTGACCAACCAATTTCACTGAGCATTATGTCCTCTAGGTTCATTCAGGTTATGAGATGTTTCAAAGATTCATCCTTGTTCTTTAATGTTGTGTGGTATTCCATTGTGTGTATGTACCATAGTTTATCCACTCATCTATTGATGGGAATATAGGTTGTTTCATCTTTTTGCTATTATGAATAATGGTGAAATGAACATGGGTGTGCATGTACCTGTTTGTGTCATGGCTCTTATTTCTCTAAGATATATACCTAGTAGTGGGATTACTGGATCATTTGGTATTAATATTTCCAGCTTTTTATGGATGCTCCATACTGTTTTCCACAGTGGTTGTACCATTTTACATTCCCACTAGCAGTGTATGAGACTTCCAATCTCTTCACATCCTCACCAACAATATTTGTTGTTTTCCAACTTGTTGTATTCTGTTATTATTGCTGGGGTGAGATGATATCTCATTTTAGTTTTGATCTGCATCTCTCTAATGGCTAATGACCACGAGCATTTCTTATGTTTGTATGCTGCCTTACTGTCTTCTTTGGTGAAGTGCCTATTCATGTCCTCTGCCCATTTCTGACTTGGATTATTTGTCTTCTTGTTGAGGTGATGAAGTTTTCTATAAATTTTAGACATTAGCCCCTTATCCAATTTGTGGTTGCCAATCCCCCTCTCTGTCCCCAATCTGCGGGTTCTCTTTTTATACTTTTGGTGAAATTTTTTGATGAGCCTAAGTGTCTAACTTACAGGAGGTCCTAGTCATCTATTTTATCTTCTGCAGTTTGTGCATTTTTAGGTATTTCTTATAGTGTCTTTATGCCATCTATTAGGGCCTCTAAGATTTTCCCTCTTTCTTCGATGGTCTTTATAGTTTTTGGTTTTACATTCAGGTCTTTGACACAACTTGAGTTCATTTTTGTCTATGGTGTCAGATCTGGGTCCTGTATAATTTTTCTGCAAATGGCTATCTAGTTGTGACAGCGCCATTTGTTAAAGAGGCTCTCTCTTCCCCATTTAATGAGTTCAGCCATATGTCAAAGATAAGCAGTCCATAGGTGGATGGATTCACTTCTGGGTTCTTAATTCTATTCCATTGGTTTATGTGTCTTTCACTGTACCAGTACCAGGCTGTTCTGACTGCTGTGGCAGTGTAGTAGGTTTTGAGATCAGGGAGTGTGAGGCCTCCTATTTTGTTCTTCTTTTTCAGTAATGCTTTACTTATCCAGAGTCTATTTCCTTTCCATATAAAGTTCCTGTTTACTTTTTCCATTTCTTTAAAGAATGACAATGGAATCTGAATCAGGATTACATTATATCTGTTGGGTGATTATTAGAAATGGTACTGTTTACCTGATTTCCTTTTCAGAATTCTCTTCATTAGTGTAAAGGAATCCAACTGTTTTTTGTATCTTGTACCCTGTCACTTTGCTGAAACATTCAATTAGTTCTAGTAATTTTATTTCTGAGTCTGGGATTTTCTATGTATCCTATCATCTGCAAATAGAGGTAATTTTACTTCTTCTTTGCCAATCTGGATGCCCTTTACTTCCCTGTCTTGCCTTATTGTTCTGGCTAGGACTTCCAATACAATACTGAATAAACAAACAAACAAACAAAAAAACTCACTGCTGTCGAGTCAGATAAAGGGCATCTTTGACTGGCATCTGTTCAAAAGGGAAATGCTTTCAATCTTGTTCCATTGAGAATAATGTTGGCATTGATTTTGTGTATGTGTGTGTATATATATACACACACACACACACACATATACATACATGTTGTTGTTATGTGCCGTCGAGTCGGACCCGACTCATAGCGACCCCTCCTTGGGTTTCCGAGGCAGTATCACTACGGAAGTAGATTGCCCCATCTTCCTTCCGAGGAGTGGCTGGTGGGTTTGAACCGTCAGCCTTCTGGTTAGCAGTCAAGTGCCTTAGCCACTATGCTACCAGAGCTCCCATATACATACATACATATGTATATATATATACACACACACACACACATACACACACTGCCACCGAGTTCATTCCAACTCATAGCAACCCCCTTTGGATTTCCCAAGCAGTAAATCTTTACAGAAGTAGATTGTCCAGTCTTTCCTCCATGGAGTGGCTGGTGGGTTTGAACCACCAACCTTCTTCTGGTTAGCAGTCAAATGCCTTAGGCACTATGCCACCAGAGCTCTTTCAGTTTTGTATATAGCCCCTTAATTATGTTGAGGAATATCCCTTCCGTACCTATTTTGTTCAGCATTTTTATCAGTAATGATTGTTGGATTTTGTCAAATGATATTTCTGTGTTTATCAATATGGTCATGTGGTTCTTTTCCTTTGTTTTATTTACAGGTTACATCATGCTATTTTTCTAAAACTGAACCATCCTGGCATACCTGGTATGAATCATACTTGGACATCATGCATTATTTTTTGATATGTTGTTGGATTCTATTGGCTAGCATTTTTTTTTTTTTGAGAACTTTTGCATCTATGTTCATCATGAGGAATATTAGTCTATTATTTTCTTTTTTAGCGGTGTCTTTGCCTGCCTTTAGAAATGGGTTATACTAGCTTCATAAAATGAATTTGGGAGTATTACCTTCTTTTCTGTATTCTGGAAGTAGTTTGAGTACTCTTCTCTGAATGTTTGGTAGAATTTGCCAGTGAAGCTGCTTCGCCCAGGACTGTTTTCTGTTGCTGTTTTTTTAAAAGATATGTTATGTTCAATGTCTTATTTTTTACGAGTTTGTTCAAATTTTTTACTCCAGTCTGTGCTAGTTTCACTAGGTAGTGTGCTTCTAGAAATGTCCACTTCTTCAAGGTTTTCAAATTTGTTTAGCTCTTCTGTGTCTTTGCTGAGTTTCCTTTTAGCTGTTCTATCTTTCCTTTAAAGAAAGTGTACTAAAGTCTCCTAGAATTATTGTGAAATACAGTTCTTCATTGTATCTGCTTATTACCCTTTTTATTTAGGTTGGTTCTGTTGTGATGTCTCCCATTTCATTTCTTATTTGTGTTATCTGGGTTTATGCCTTCCTTTCTTTTGTTAAATTTGCATTGGTTTGTTGATTCTATTAATGTTTTCAAAGAACTAACTTCTAATCTTTTTTATTTCTTTCTATTGTTTTTGTTTTCTGTTTCATTTATTTCTGCTTGCATCTTTTATTTCTGTTCTTCTGGTGAATGGAAGCTTACTTTGCTTCTCTTCTTTTAACTGTTGGAGATGTTAGCTAAGGGTGTTTATTTTGGCTCACTCTTTTCTTTTGATGTGCTCATTGATTGCTATAAATTGCCCCTGAACACTGCTTTTGCTTTGTCCCAAAGATTTGGTTATATTATATTTTTGTTCTCATTTGATTACAGGAATTTTTTCATTTCTTCTATTATACTTCTATTATAGTTCTTGTTAAGCAGGTTGTTAGTTTCCTTGTGTTTGCTTTATTTCACTTGATCTTCCTATTGCTGGTTTCTAATTATATAGCATTGGGATCTGAGAGGATGCTTTGCAGTATTTTGATATTTTCAAATTTATTTAGGCTTGCTTTGTGGCCTAAATTATGGCCTTTCTAGAGGATGTCCAATGTGTTCTGGAAATGAATGTATACTGTGCTGTTCTTGGGTGAAGTATTATACATATTATAATAAGGTCAAGTAAAGAGCTCGGGTGGCACAGTGCCTAAGGCATCTGACTGCTAACCAGAAGGTTGGTGGTTCAAACCCACCAGCTGCTCCATGGAAGGAAGATGAGGGCATCTGCTTCCATAAAGATTTACAGCCTTGGAAACCCAATAGGGGTTGCTATAAGTTGGAAACAACTTCATGGCAGTGGATTTAGTTTACAAGGTCAAGTTGGCTGATTCTGTTGTTTAGTTCTTCTATCTTTGTTTAGTTTTCTTCTAGTTGTTCTATGAAGATTTACAGTGGTATATTAAAGTCTCCTAGAATTATTGTGTAGCTACTTCTTTTCAGTTCTGTTAAATTTTCATTCATGTGTTTTATGGCTCTTTCATTGTTGCATAGCCATTACGGTTATATCCTCTTGCCTGACTGATGCTTTAATCATTATATAATGTCCTTCTGTTCTGGTTACCTAGTGCCACTCTGACAGGAATATACCACAAATGGGATGGCTTTAACAAACAGGAGTTTATTCTCTTACAGTTCAGTAGGCTAGAAGTCCGAGTTCAAAGTGCCAGGCTCCAGGGGCTGTGTGAAAGCCCCTTGAACTTGGGCTTCAGCTCTGCCTCTTGCTCCTGGCCCACTAAAGGTAGTGGCATCCCTTCACTCAGGCAGCTACTGGCTGCTGAAGCTAACAAGCCTAAGGTCAACAAAGAAAATGGCACAGTCCCATAGTTAATAAACCACATAGCAGGCCATTAATTCAAGTCCATTGTAAATCTGAAGGTTGGCAGAGCATGGCAGGCTGCTGAACAATGGCATGGCTACATGCAGGGTCCAAGTCCATTCCCAAAGCTGCTTCTTATATACAGGAAGCAGACCACATACCCAAAGCAGCTACTCAGCTACTCCAATAGATTCCACCATGGAGTTAATTACCAATCTCACCATCGGGAATAACTACATCCAGCTGCCCAGCCACTCAATCAGGCCCAGTCAAGTTGACACACAGACTTAACTACCAACACCTTGCT
>NW_006922529.1:400523-403547 GCF_000298275.1 Orycteropus afer afer | reverse complement strand
CATTTAATTCATTTACATTCAATGTAATAATCAAAAAGTGTGAATTTATTGCTGTCATTTTGTTGTCAGTTTTTTGTGGTTCTGCTGATTTCTTTGTTCCATACAATTTTCTGTGCTGAGCTCATTTTATTTATGGATTTTCTTATTTCCTTTATTGCTACTGTTTTAGTATTTGCTAAATATTCATGACTTTCCTCTTTTTTATTTTGATGAGAAGGATTATTTCTTTTCTTTGAGGTTATCCTGCAATTTATTAGTTTCTTCCAAAGTTTAAAACATGGAAGTTCTTTTCAAACAAATTAATGACAATTTTCTCTGTAGGTTTTTTGGTTTCTTCTTGATCTGGATATCGGATCACATGAGTTATTCCTCTTGATGGTTTTCCACATAAATCTTAGGCTTTATTTTTTTCTTATTCTTTTTTCTGATTGTTTCTCTACAAAGTACCATTGAAAGGTTTGTCTTCAATTTTGCTACTTCTGCCTTTCACGGATTGAATTTTACTTCTTTGTCCTTTAGTGTGTTATCTATTTCTGAAAAGTTGGCATTAATTTTCTGGATTTTTATTTGCTGTTTTTGTATGGTTTCTAATTTTTTATTTATTATGTCAGTTTGTTCTTGCATTGTTTTCCTGAATTCTTCTTGAGTGTTGTCAGTGTTTTCCTTGGTCTCTCTCTCAATCCATTGAAGGTCCCTAAGTATAGTTCTTCTGAATTCCTTATCAGGTAGTTTCAATGCCATTTCTTCCTTAGGGAGATTGTCTGGAGCTATATTTTGGCCCTTTGTTTGCATTATGCTATTTTGCTTGTGTGAACTGGGATTTTCTGTTGTCCCCAAGAAATTGTGATGTTGGTGTTATGGTATTCATATTTAGTTGGTAATTTTATACTGGTGTGTTTGCATTTTTTTTTTTTACTTTTGCTTTATTTTGTTTTGATGTATCTGAGTGAGTAAGTCCGATGTACTACTCTGTTTGCTACTTTGGTGGAACTTGGGTGCTCAGCACCTGTCTCCTGGTGCCAAATATACAATATGATAGTGGATGAGAATATGTGCACAATTCTCTGTTCTCAGTTTGTGTAGAGCTATTGAGGGTGAGCTGGATTGGTGCTGGCAACTGTCTACCATTTATCAGTTGGTGCAGAAGCAGGTGGTGGCCCTCACCTTGTGTGTGAGGCTACAGGAGGTGTGGATATTGGGTGTTATGTGCACAGTTGCTGATTTCTGCCAGGTAGGACAATAAAAGAACAATTAAAAAATGAAAACTAAATACAAGGTAAGAAAAAACACCAAGCAGGAAACAATAATAAAAAATAAAAAACAAAAGCAAAATGAAACAATCATAAAAAGAAAAGGAAAAGAGAAGGGAGGGAAGGAATGAGAGAAAAAGAAAAAACACCAAAACCTGGGGAAGGGATAAAAAGAATGGAGAGTATGAGAAAGAAAATAATAACAAAAAAAAAAATGAGAAAAACAAAAAGGAAAAACAAGGGATGGGAAAAGTAAAGAAGAAAAGAAAGAAAAATCAAACCAGGGAAAAAGAAAATAAACAAAAAACTGGGAAGGGAAAAAAAAGGAAAAAAAGGCAAGGATAAAACTGGGGGTGTAAGGCACCTAGTTCTGTAAGGATTTCCTACAGGCCAGAAAGAGGGCTAGGAGCACAGCACCTGGTCCCAGAACTAGTTCTTGCCAATTCAGAAGCAGATAGGGTTAGGGTGCCTGGTCTGGGATGGTATTCCTGCCAGTTCAGAAGTTGATTGAGTGTGGAGATATCTGCACCTCCAGTTACCTGGAGGGTGTGGGGAATAAGGGGAATATTGCATCTTTCTGGTCACCAGCTACCAGTGCAGGTGCTTGTGCAGTTCTCAGCAAGCAGAGTCAATTATCAGGTTGCTAGCCCTGATCAGGATGTTACTTTCTAAAATTCAAAATGGCCAGGCTATCAGGCCAGCTCACAGCTCACAGCTACATTGGTCTCCTTGTTCACTGTTTTCGTTCAGTTTCTTCTCCTAGTTGGTATCTGATCCATTTCTTTATACTTTCCTTCAAAGCTGAGGGTTCCAAGATTATCATGTGTATGTTTCATTTGGCTTCTCATTTCTTTGTTGTAGAGGATTGGGGTAGCATGTCCACCTACTGGGTCATCTTGCTGTCAGTTCTGTTTTTTTTTTTTTTCATGGTTCTTTTTTTTTTTATTGGCACAGATTATTGAGCTTTATAGCCTTGCTAATTTCTCCATCTACTTAACCTCTTCCCTGTATTTTTGATATCTTTTGTCTACTATTATTTCTTCTATTTTGTCTGTCCTCATGCCTTTACACTTGTTGTTGTTGTTGTTATGTACTGTTGAGTGGTCTCTGACTCATAGCAACCTTATGTACAAGAGAACGAAATACTACCTGATCCTGTGCCAGCCTCACTATCTCTACTACACCTGAGCCCATCGGTGCAGCCACCATGTCTATCTATCTCATTGAGGGCCCTCCCCTCTTTTGTTGACCCTACACTTTAATAAGCATGACATCTGTCTCCAGAGAATGGCCCCTTCTGACAACACGATCAAAGTAGGTAAGACAAAGCCTGGCCATTCTTGCTTCCAAGGAGCATTCTGGCTGCACTTCTTCCAGAACAGATCTGTTAGTCCTTTTAGCAGTCCACGGTACTTTCAGCATTCTTCACCAACACCCCAACTCAAAAGCATCAACTCTTCCTCGATCCTCTTTATTCATTGTCTACTCTCGCATGCATATGAGGTGACTGAAAATACCAAGGCTTGGGTTTGGTACATCCTAGTCTTCAAGGAGACATCTTCACTCTTCAGCGCATGAAAGAGGTCCTTTACAGCAGATTTGCCCAATGCAATGACTCTTTTGATGTCTTGACTGCTGCTTCTATTGGCATTGATTATAGAATCAAGTAATATGAAGTCCTTGACAATGTCAATCTTTTCTCCATCTATCATGATGCTGCTTATTGGTCCAGTTGAGAGGATTTTTGTTTTCTTTATGTTGAGGTGTAATCCAT
>NW_006922529.1:396922-399718 GCF_000298275.1 Orycteropus afer afer | reverse complement strand
TAATACCATTGGTTCTTGATCATATGCCACCTCTTGAAATGGATGATCATCTACCAATTCTTTTTGGTACAGTGACTCTGTGTATTCCATCCATCTTCTTTTGATGTTTTCTGCATCATTCAAGATATTACCCATAGAACCTTTCAATATGGCTATTCGAGGCTTAGGAGCTCTGCTAGCGTAGTGCCTAAGGCACTTGACTACTAACCAGAAGGCTGGCGGTTCAAACCCACCACCCACTCCTCAGAAGGAAGGTTGGGCAATCTACTTCGGTAGTGATACTGCCTCAGAAACCCAAGGAGAGGTCACTATGAATCAGGTCTAACTTGACAGCACATAACAACAACAACAACAACATTCGAGGCTTAATATTTATCCTTAGTTCTTTCAGCTTGAGAAATGCAGAGCATGTTCTTCCCTTTTGATTTTCTAACTCCAACTCCCGGCACATTTCATTATAATAATTGACTTTGTCTTCTCGAGCTGCTCTTTGAAATCTTCTTTTCAGCTCTTTTATCCTGTTGATAATCAAATTGATAAATCAATTTGCTTTAGCTAGTCTCCATTCAAGGGCAAGTTTCAGATTCTCTCCTGACATCGATTGTGGTTTTTTCTTCCTTTCCTGTTGTGTTAATGACCTTTTGCTTTCTTCAAGGATGATGTTCTTGATGTCATCCCACAATTTTTCTGGTTTTTAGTCACTGGTGTTCAATTCATCAAATCTATTCTTTAGATGGCCTCTAAATTCAGGAGGGATAAAATCACGGTCATATTTTGGCTCTTGTGGAGTTTTTTTTTAAATTGTCTTTAGTTTCAACTTGAAGTTGCATATAAGTAGTTGATGGTCTGTTCCACAATCAGCTCCTGGCCTTGTTTTGGCTGAAGATATTGAACTTCTCCATCACCTCTTGGCACAGATGTAGTCAATCTGCTTCCTGTGTACTCCATCTGGCAAAGTCCATGTGTATAGCCACCATTTGTGTTGTTGAAAAATTGTATTTGCAATGAATAAGTCGTTGGTCTATCAAAATTCTATCATGTGATCTCCAGTGTCAATTCTATCACCAAGACCATATTTTCCAACTACCGGTGATTCTTCTTTGTTTCCAACTTTTGCATTCCAATCACCAGTGATCATTAACACATCTTGATTGTAGGTTCTGGTGATTTCAGACTGCAGAAGCTGGTAAAAATCTTCAATTTCCTCATCTTTGGCTCTGGTGGTTGGTGCATAAATTTGAATAATAGTATTACTAACTGGTGTTCCTCATAAGCATATGGATATTATCTTGTCACTGACAGCATTATACTTCAGGATAGATCTTGAAACATTCTTTGTGATGATGAATGTCATGCCATTCCTTTTCAATTTGTCATTCCCTGCATAGTAGAGCATATGGTTGTCTGATTCAAAATGGCCAAAACCAGTCCATTTCAGCTCACTCGGAAGTCATAGTTTGAGTGCCTTCCAACACTGTATCAGACAATTTTTCAGGGCTATTTTTCAGTAATACACCGGACAGTGTTTCATCACCATTCACAAAGTTTTCACTAGCCAATTCTTTGAGAAGTGGATGGTCTCTTCCTTCTTCCAAGTCTGTGTTAGGCTGGAAACTCCACTGAAACCTGTCTACCCTGGCTAACCCTGTTGGCAGTTGAAACACGGGTATCACAGTCTCCAGCCTCACAGCAACACACAAGCTACCATATGATGATAAACTGACAGACGAGTTATCCTCCCTTAGCTGTTCCAAACTGCCCCACTCCCACTTCCCAGCCTTCCCTACCAGTTCTGGCCCTCCAAAAATATACTTCTTATACTTACTTTATTTATTTCCATTTTGTTGAGATTCGGGGTAGTAGATAAAAACAAATTGTTTCTAATCTTCAGTGTTTAACTAGATATGGCATTTTCACATTAACACTATAAACAACTGCTGACAGACCATGTGCAAAAACAGGTAACAGACAACTAGCAGAAACTAACACTACATTATTTTCACTAGAAAATGAAAATCTGTGATCTTCATAATCAAAGAACTATTGTTGTTGCCGTTATGTGCCATAGAGTTGGACCCGAGTCATAGCGACCCCTCTTTGGGTTTCCGAGGCAGTATCACTACAGAAGTAGATTGCCCAACAAAGAACTATGTTGTTGTTATGTGCCGTTGAGTCGGACCTGACTCATAGCGACCCCTCCTTGGGTTTCTGAGGCAGCATTGCTATGGAAGCAGATTGCCCAATCTTCCTTCCGAGGAGTGGCTGGTAGGTTTGAACCGCCAGCCTTCTGGTTAGCAGTCAAGTGCCTTAGGCACTATGCTACCAGAGCTCCTACAAAGAACTATAGAACCATTAAATATAAGCATAAAAATATTTTAGATTCAGGGGGTTATATTCATTGATAAATTTTTTCCAATTTTAATCTCAAACCCAAGTGGAAATTTTATGATATAATAGCACAGATACTATGAACCTCAAAGCTAAGTCAGGTAAGCAAAGGCCTGGTCATGTTTTATATTTCATATACATACAATGTTTATGTACATATATAAAACTTATGTAAAAATATATAAAAGCATACATACATACATTTTACATATATATAAGAAATGGTTCTAACTGTATGACTGCACACAATTGGAAAGTTTAGTAAAAAGCAGAAAAAATTAGGTAATAGGAAAATTTAGTCTTATCTAACTTTGCTTCAAATTTGTGAACATGAATGATATAATAAGATATATTTAGGAAGTTTCCCATTTAAGCCATTCTGATACAATCATACTAGAAAAATTAATT
>NW_006922529.1:394543-396277 GCF_000298275.1 Orycteropus afer afer | reverse complement strand
TGCAGGAGCCCTGGTGGTAGAGTGGTTAAAGAGCTCAGCTGCTAAATGAAAGGTCAGTGGTTTGAAGCTTCCAACCACCAAGCAGGAGAAGGACATGGCAGTCTGCTTTACAGATTTACAGTAAAGATTTACAGTCTTGGGGCAGTTCTACTCTGTCCTTTAGGGTAGCTACAAGTTGGAATTGACTTGATGGCAAAAGGTTTTTGTTCTAATGTTTGCTCATAATACTTTAATAAATAGTGACTTAATACAGTCTATTCCTTCTTAGAACTGACATATATTATTTCTTATCAAAAGGGTCTAAAAATGGAATTATATCAGGATTCAATCTCATCTAAAGAACACAAATTCTGTATATTACATTAGAAACAATTTTTTAGTTGCTTGTATTTGTAACATATTATATATATAATAGTCTCCAAATACTAAATATTAAAATTAAAATCTCTTACCTGGTCCAAGACAATGATTTCATCTGCATCAACCACTGTTGACAATCTGTGTGCTATGAAAATAGAAGTTCTGTGCTTGACTACATCCCTCATGGCACCAAGAATAGTCTGCAAGTTTGACAAGAAGAGTAGGAAATGGAAAAGTTTCTTGTAAATTAAAATAATCATATATTTTTAAAGGAACATACAAATGTCAATTAACCTTTAAAACTTTACACCACTATCAAATATTTGACTCAATATCACAATCTAATAATAATTACTAAAAAGATAAGGAAAAAAATCAAGCAAAAGGGGAATGTAAATGTGACCATAATATAAGGGAAAAATATGTATTTTTAAGATAGGCAACGTTTCTCTAAATTACAAAGTCTTGAGAAAGGGAGATATTTGCTATACTTAAAAACAAAGAAACTACAGAAATATCAGGAGCATAGCCAAATATAATGATGATCTGGTCAATAAGAAGAAAAACAAAATGAATAATGACTCAGGATGGGACACAGACATTCAAGGTCATTAAAAGAAAGATATGGAGACTCGAAGAGTATAGGAACATTACCTTTCCATTAGTCTAAACTTAGAGGACAGAAGGGGAGACAAGGACAACTATATATTTTTAACTTGAAAAAAAGCACTTTTTCAAAAGCAATATGATTTCCTGATGCATTCTAGGAAACACATTTTTCATCACTACTTATAAAGTATAAAAGAGTTGCAAATATATATATTAGCTTTACTTGGAAACTTGGGTCAAAGTACAGTTGTTAGTTGCCACTGAGTTGATTCTGACTCATGATGACCTCACGTGTTACAGAGTAGAACTGCTCCACAGGGTGTTCTTGGCTGTAATCTTAACAGGAGCAAATTGCCAGGCCTACCTTCTGCAGTACTGCTTATTTTTGTTGTTGTTATGTGCTGCTGAGTTGTCTCCAACTCATAGAAACCTTATGGACAACAGAACGAAACACTGCCCAGTCCAGTGCCAGCCTCATGATCCCTACAATACCTGAGCCCATCACTGCAGCCACCATGTCTATCCATCTCATTGAGGGCCTTCCCCTCTTTCATTGACTTTTACAAGCATGACATCTGTCTCCAGAGAATGGTCCCTTCTGACAACATGACCAAAGTAGGTGAGACGAAGTCTGGCCATCCTAGCTTCCAAGGAGCATTTCGGCTGCACTTCCTCCACGACAGATCTGTTGGTTCTTTTAGTAGTCCATGGTACTTTCAGCATTCTTCACCAGCACCACAACTCAAAAGCATCAACTCTTCTTTG
>NW_006922529.1:390912-394443 GCF_000298275.1 Orycteropus afer afer | reverse complement strand
CCAGCTCTCACATGCATACGAGGTGATTGGAAATATCATGGCTTGAGTTAGGCACATCTTAGTCTTCAAGGAGATATCTTTGCTCTTCAGTACTGCTGAGTGGGTTCAAACTCCCAATCTTTAGGTCAGCAGTCCAATAAAAACTGCTCGCATCACCTAGGGAACTGTCTAAATACAGCTAGCTAGATATAAATAGCAGTGTAAGTTCTAGTGATATACTCACTGACTTCCTACAGATATTTTTAAACACTAAAGGTACAAAATTATGGGAGTAGATGATTACCTAGGAGAAGACCTTATATTTTAGTAGGGCAGAATGATGATAAAGGGCTAAGAAAAACTGTGATGGATGTGGGACCTATTCTTCCTTACCCACAAGAACTTAAAACTCTGACAGACTGAGTGTTCTGGACCTTTCAAAAAGGTCTGTTAAAACTTCCAAATCTTCTGTTAACTCACTCCCTTGGGGGATTCTTTGCTAGCTCTCAATGAATTATGCTTTCTGAGATAATGAAGCTATATGACTCAAGGAGCCCTGGTGGCATAATGGTTAAGAACTTGACTGCCAATAAAAATGTTGGGAGTTTGAACCCACCCAGTAGCTCCACAGGAGAAAGACCTGGTGATCTGCTTTTGTAAATATTTGTTGTTGTTAGGTGCCATCAAGTTGTGTGGGATGCACAGTGACCCTATTTATAACAGAACAAAACAGTGCCTGGTCCCGAGCCATCTTCAAAATTCTTGCCAAGCTTAAGTCCACTGTTGGAACAACTATGTGAATATATCTTGTAAAGGGTCTTCCCCATTTTCACTGTCCCTCTACTTTCTAAAAACAAACCTAACTCACTGCCATTGAGTCAATTCTGACTCATAATGACCCCATTGGGTCTCTGAGGTAGTAAATCTTTATGGAAGTAGATTGCTGCAGAGTGACCAGTGGGTTTGAACCTTCAATCTTCTTGTTAACTGTCAAATGCCTTAGGCACTATGCCACCACAGCTTTACCAAACGTGATATCCTTTTCCAGGGGCTGGTCTCTCCTAACAATGTGACCAAAATATGATAGACAAAGTCTGGCCATTCTCTCTTCTAAGGAGCATGCTGGCTGCACTTCATCTAAGGCAAATTTGTTTGTTCTTGCAATCCATGGTATATTCAATATTCTTTACCAACAACGTAATTCAAATGCATCAATTTTTCTTTGGTCTTCTCATTCACTGTCCAGCTTTCACATACATATGAGGCTATTGAAAAGACAATGGCTTGGGTCAAGCCACCTTAGTCTTCAAAGTGACATATTTGTTCTTTAACACTTCAAAGAGGTATTTTGCAGCAGATTTGCTTAATGCAATACCTCGTTTGATCTCCTGACTGCTGCTTCCACAGGCATTGACTGTGGATCCAAGTAAAATGAAATCCATACTGAAGGGTGTAGGTTTTGATCTTCATTAGTCATCAAGTCATCTTCATTTTCAGCAAGCAAGGCTGTGTCATCTGCATGTTGCAGGTTGTTAACGAGTCTTCCTCCAATCCTCAAGCCGCGTTCTTGTTCACATAGTCCAGTTACTCAGATTATTTATTCAGCATACAAACAGAATATATATGGTGAAAGGAAAAACCCTGATGCACACCGTTCCTGATTTTAAGCCATACAGTATGCCTTTGATTTGTTCTAATGACTACCTCTTGGTCTATCTACAGGTTCATCATGAGCACAATTAAATGTTCTAGAATTCCCATTCCTTACAATGTTTTCCATGAATTCTTATGATCTACACAGTCCAATGCCTTTGCATAGTCAAAAAACACAAGTAAATATCTTTCTAGTATTCTTTGCTTTCAGCCAAGATCCACCTGACACTGGTAATGATATCCCTTGTTCCACATCCCTCCTGAATCTGGCTTGAATTTCTGGCTTAAAAGAACCCCTATGGGGCAGTTGTACTCTGTCACATAGGGTGACTATGAGTTAGAATCAATTCAATAGCACCTAACAACAACAGGACTTAATTAGTGGTAGTTTGACAGATTTTTAGGTGCAAGGTTCTTGTACACAGGTTCTCACTCTGCCTATAAATGGGGTGTGGTCCTATTTAGGGGTCACTTTAAATGTAACAAATCCCTATGGTAAACAACTCACTTTGTAATTAAACTGTTAAATACACTGCAGATGAAATAATGTGTCATGAAATTTAAGTCCATACGCAAATATGTCACACAGCTTTTAATTAGGCCTATCCCTCAATATTAGGTTTCCACTATATATCAAATTAAAAGGTAGATAATTAGAGGCAACTGACTAATAACATTTGCTTTTCTTCAGTTTTAGATTAAGAGGATTTGTTCATGAAATTATGATTGCTGTTGAGACCATTACTATATTTAATGCAAAGATGTGATTATGAAGTCTAATGCACTTGCTGAGGTAGTATCAGGACATCATTTCACAACATCTTGACGTTTCACATGAATATAAACTGACATGACATCAGCACTGCAGGTTTTGTGAGCATGACTTAGTTTCAGTGAGTTGCTCCATGAGTGAAAAGCTTTCTGTATGGATTGTGTAATAGTAATTTACATGACTTATTTGAATGAGTGTTAAGTGGTAACAAGACACTAAAACCTTTCTCTGACACCTTATCAGCCAATTCTTATAGCTTTGCAAGATACAAGGTTAATACAACAATATGAGGTGTCACAAAGTTACAAAAGGAGATACTTCAATAATATGAGGTGTCACAAAGTTACAAAAGAGATACTTCGCAAATGGACTTAACACTTTGCTAACTTTGCTATCTCACTCACAAATGGACTTAACACTTTGCTATCTCGCTCAATACAACCTGGGAATCTTACCATCAGCATTTGCTTATATGGGGAAAAAGAATTGTTTATTTTGCTTCATAGCACCTTCAGTTGAAATTCATTCAAAATACAAAGTAATACAGACATTTTACAGAAATTTTCAAGGAGAAAAGTTAAACATTGAGAATTGAAGAGTTTTATATATTTTCATCATCATTTACCTCTTCAGTAATTGAATCTAATGATGAAGTAGCTTCATCATACAGAATGACTGGGGGATCCTTCAAAATGGCTCTTGCAATTGCTACTCTTTGTTTTTCTCCTCCTGGTAAAGAAAAAATTTAGTGTAAGGAAAGCATAGCACAAAGACATAATTTTGTTTCTAGTATTTCCATTAATTACAACCACCAAGTAATACCCTCAATATTTACCTCTACTCCTGATAACTGTTCAATTTACTGAGTTGCAAAGTCTAAGTTCATATGTGGTATCCTTTGACAAAGTATATTCCCTGGAACATAAATGTAATTCTGGATTCTGACTTTGTGGCAAGAGAAAAGAATAAGGAAGGGAGCTAACAACTTTGATTCCACAATTATTCCCCTCATCAGAAATACACTCATTATACATGTTACCTTATGTTACAGATACTGTGAGTCAATCTGAAGCCAGAATTCTAGCAGCCTCCAGGAAAATCTTTAACCAGAAACCTTTTAGTGTCAG
>NW_006922529.1:389621-390475 GCF_000298275.1 Orycteropus afer afer | reverse complement strand
GCCACCGATCTGGTAAGGGCAAAGACCCTAACTTAAGTTAGCTAATAAACTTTCCTATTGCTTTTGCATTGTCGTGTGTTGGCATATTCCTCGCCAAGCAACTCCTTCATAACCTGGGCACAACAATACCTGCCAATTAACAGCAAGTTCAGATAGAAAAAAATTCAGTATTGGACAGTCAATGAAGCCAAAAACAAATTCAATATGTAAAACCCAGAAACTTAAAACATATGAAAATATGATTATCTAAAATTTACCTGTAATATAAAATAAAGTACCATTTAGTATTCTCAAGGATTTTATTTTTTAATTCAAACTTTTTTTTTCTTTTTTTCCTATTCAACAATTTATATATATTTTGTTTTATGACACTCGTTGCAATCTGTGCAGTATAACAGCATTCTTCCTTCTTTCTCCCTGGGTTCCCTGTTTCCTTTCATCCCTCTTTCCTGACCCTTCCTGTCTTGTAAACTTTGTTTTTGTTTTTGGGCAAATGCTGCCCTTTTGGTCTCATATGGTTGACTGTACTGAGTATGCTCCTCCCTGGTATAATTATTCACTTTATGGGCCAGTCTATTGTTTGGCTGAGAAGCCCTGGTGGCACAGTGGTTAAAGTGCTAGGCTGCTAACCAAAAGGTCAACAGTTCATTTATAACAGCCACTCTGCAGAAGAAAGATGAGGCAGACTGGTTTCTGTAAAGATTTACAGCCTTGGAAACCCTACAAGACAGTTCTACTCTGTCCTATAGGTCTGCTATGAGGGAGAATGGACTTGAAGACAAAGGGTTTATTTTTGTTGTCGTTTGGTTGAAAGTTGATCCCTAGGAGTGGGTTCAATTTCAGGCTTGATGGGT
>NW_006922529.1:386961-388171 GCF_000298275.1 Orycteropus afer afer | reverse complement strand
TAGTTCAAGCCCACTAGCCACTCCTTGGAAGGAAGGTTGGGCAATCTACTTCTGTAGTGATACTGCCTCGGAAACTCAAGGAGGAGTCGCTATGAGTCAGCTCTGACTTGATGGCATATAACAACAATAACATTAGTCCTTTAGGAGCTCTGGTGGTATAATGCTTAAGGCATTTGACTGTTAACCAGAAGGCTGGAGGTTCAAACCAATCAGCCACTCCTTGGAAGGAAGGTTGGGCAATCTACTTCTGTAGTGATACCACCTCGGAAATCCAAGGAAGGGTCACTATGAACTGTATCCAACTCCATGGCAGTGTTTGGGTTTGTTGCGTAGCCACTCCTCAAAAGGAAGATTCAGCAATCTACTTCCGTAGTGATACGACCTTGGAAACCAACCCAAGGAGTGGTCGCTATGAGTCTGATCCGACTCAATGGCAGTGAGTTTGGTTTGGTTTGGTTTATTAGTCCTTTGGACTAATTGTTTCCTTAACTCTTTGATTTTCTTCACTCTTCTTTTCTCTGGATGAGGAGAGACCAATAGTTGTATCTTAGATGGCCACTCACAAGTTTTAAGACCCCAGCTACTTCAGCTACTCACTGAAGTTGTATGTACAATATTGTCTTTGTAAACTATATTACATCTATTGACCTAGTTGTCCCTCAAGATTGTGGTCCAATGTCCTCAAGCCCATTAAGTCATTCCCTCAAGGTGTGTAGTTATGCTTATAAGTTTTCAGAACTTTCTCCCTTGTATGCTCTACAATATTCAAGGATTTTTTTTTTGACAGAAGCTATTTTTACAGCATTCTTTAACGTTAAAGGTATATATATACTAGACATGTTTTACTCACTCTTAATTTGCTATAAGTCTCTAGCCAGCAGAATTATAGCATATACTAGAGATTGAATGGATTTCTTTCTTTCATGCCTGAGACTCCTATAGATCTATGATATCAATCTTACACAGAACTGTGATTAGAATCATAGAAGATCGTACTTTGTTGCATATTTCCCTTTTGATTTTTTCCTTGTCTATTATCTATTAATTTATCAATATGTCAGATAACCTTTTACTTTTTACCTTCAGTAACCTCTTAAGGAATCTGGTACACCAAGAATTACTTTATTTTTACATATTCTAAATTTATTACAGGAGCTCTGTTGGCATAGTGCCTAAGGCATCTGCCTGCTAACCAGAAAGCTGGCATTTC
>NW_006922529.1:380731-386746 GCF_000298275.1 Orycteropus afer afer | reverse complement strand
TATTATCTCTAACTTGTAAAGGGTGCTATCTATGTTTAATATTAGTGAATAAGTTTATATTCTTGCTATCCACACCCTTCCTCAATTCATAAGATCAAAATTCTACTATCAAAACAGGCACCATGCCAGAACTGTCTGCTCTTCTAAAGTGCAGCAGCAGAAAGCTTCTAAAACAAACAGATACTCAGATGAAGGACTGCTTCCCCCATCCTGACAATTACAGGGTCATATCTGACTCATAGTGACTCCTCCTTGGGTTTCCAAAGTGGTATCACTACAGAAGTAGATTGCCCAATCTTCCTTCTGAGAAGTGGCTGGTGAGTTTGAACCACCAGCCTCCTGGTTAGCAGTCAAATGCCTTAGGTTCTATGCCACCAGAGCTCCCATAAGTGAAGTTGTTGTTGTTATTTGCCATTGAGTCAGACCCGACTCATAGTGACCCCTCCTTTGCTTTCTGAGGCAGTATAACTACGGAAGTAGATTGCCCAACCTTCCTTCCGAGGAGTGGCAGGTGGGTTTGAACCACCAGACTTCTCTGGTTAGCAGTCAAATGACTTAAGCACTACACTACCAAAGCTCCTCATAAGTGAAGTAAGGGGTTATAATTCAGGTTCAGAAAAGCACTCAAGATACAATTCTTCAATCAGAACAGTCTCCCCTTGGCCATGCTCACAGGCACACCTCTCTTTGGCCTTGGTCTCTTGGCTTGGCCTCTGTCCTGCTCAGGCAAGTGTTGCAAAGCTCTGCCAATAGGTACTCCCCACTCTGCCTGCAAGCCTCATGGCTAAAGGCCCTCAGCTTTCTTGCTCCATAGGCTGGCAAGCCTGTTGCTCTGTCTCATGCCAGTTTGTTGGCTGCATCTGCTGCCACTGGAGGAAGGACTAGTTTTGATATACCTCTCAGATTTCAAGTGGAGATTAACTCAGTTGAAATTTTATTAAATAGTATTTTGGCACTTGGAAAGAAAGCTGTGTATTCTCTAAAATATTTATTAGCATAGAAGCTATACAACAGAGTGCTCATTTTGAGAGGTCTGGTTGCAAACACTGGGTATTAATTAAGAAAAAAAAATTCATTAGCCATTCCTACTCCCAAAGGCATGCAAAGGGAAAAGAAGAAGAAAAAATAAAGATTAGAAAACAAAATATGACATAGCTTGTTGAGGCAAAGTCATGTATTGAGAGCACTATGCTACATTAAGTGATAAATGGGATCATTAGACAAATGGAAAAATAATTTGGGGGTGGGCTAGCTAATTGGAAGCCACTCCTATTAAGAGCAATGATAAAGTATAAAAGTAGACTGGAATGACACATACATCTTTTACTACCAGGTAACAACCAAGTAACTGACACAAATCAACTTACTGGAAAATTATCTTTGCTTAACATTTTCTAAACCTATGTCAAAACTTTCTAATAAACTGTATATTCTTTGAGAGCAGACTCATTTATGCTTCATCTTTTTAATTCTAAATCATTTAGCATACTAGCTTGCTACACAGTATGGACCCAATAAATGTTTTGAGTAAATGAATCCAGTTTGTAATGAGAGGAGGAGATTCATTATAATTCATGTAGACTATTCTTCATTTTCCTTTTTGTTTCCTTCATCCTTAATCTACACAATTCCTCCTAAAATTAAACTAGAATAAAGACTATATAC
The DNA here is from genome assembly GCF_000298275.1 of Orycteropus afer afer. NCBI lineage: Eukaryota > Metazoa > Chordata > Mammalia > Tubulidentata > Orycteropodidae > Orycteropus > Orycteropus afer. The sequence continues at coordinate 385,081 of NW_006922529.1, read as the reverse complement.
AGAGGATAGAGTATGCTTGTATGAGTTACATTAATACTTGCAGAAGTATTAATGATAGTTAAACTTTTGGAACTGAAATGATTTGGAACAAAGAAACACTTTTCTAGATCCTTCCAGAAATTTCTAAGTCATTTTAGGATAATTCATTATTAATCCTAGTAATCTCATAATTAACCACTTAAGTGAAAGTTGAAATATGTAAGTTCCAACATTTACTTGACTATTGAACTAAAAAAAAAAAACCATGAGAATGAACTTGATTGTAACGAAAGTACAGTAGTTGACAAAATCAAGTATAAGAATATCTAAGATACTGAAAATATCTCCTAATGACCTAAGAAATTATAAGATACAATATTTACTATCAAATTACTTCTCCTTACCCTCATTACATTCTCAGGTGAATAATTGCCTTGGTTTTCCTTAATAAAAAGAATATAAATAACACTCACTGAAACATAGTAACTCACTATGAAGCACTTACAGTTTTTGTAGTTAGGACTGAAGGGAAAAAAAACAAAAACTAGTTATTTCTACTATGTGGAATTGTTTATCAATAGGGATAGGAAGTTGGAGACTGTCTTAGTTATCTAGTGTTGCTATAACAGAAATTCCACAAGTGGATGGCTTTAACAAACAGAAATTTATTCTCAGCTTGGGAGGCTAGAAATTAAAATCCAAGGCTATAGCTCTAGGTGAAGGCTTTTTTCTCTGTCAGCTCTTAGTGAATGTCTTGTCTCCTTTCAACATCCATGGGCCTTGGCGATCTCCATGTGTCTTGGCATGAATCTTCACCTAGATCTAGAAGTCTCTCAGCACAGGGACCCTGGGTTCAAAGGACATGCTCTACTATGGGCTCTTCTTTCTTGGTGGTAGCAAGTGCCCCCCTCTCTGCTCACTTGTTTCATCTCTTTTATATATCAAATGAGATAGACTCAAAATACAACCTAATTCTGTAGATTGTATTTTGCCTCATTAATATAACTGCCTCTAATCCTCCCTCATTAACATCATGGAGCTTAGGATTTACATCATGTAAGATAATTACATCAGATCACAAAATGGAAGATAATTGTGTAATACTGAGAATCATGACCTAGACAAGTTGACAAACATTTGGGGGAACATGATTCAATTCATAGCAGAGACACCTTCTAAAGCAACTACATAGTACTAGGTTTGAACTCAGTCATTACGTTTTTAGGAAAATGGCTCTGACAAATTAGAGTTTGAAGGCAGTATACAAGTGGTGAGCAGCTCTAAAATCTTTGATTACCTGAAAGCTTGAGTCCTCGTTCCCCTACTTGAGTGTCATATCCATGTGGCATTCGAAGAATTGCATCATGGAGTCCAGCTAATTTTGCCACTGCATACACATCCTCAGGTGAAGCACTGATGTTCCCATATAAGAGGTTGTAGTAAATGGTATTATGAAAGAGGACAGCATCCTAGAGCAGATTTAAACATATATACATATATATGCATGTTTATTATAAAAATATTTAAACAATACAGTGGGATAAAAACTAAAACATGACAACCACCTTTTATCAACTCTCTTATCCCTGTAATCTCATTTCCTTTCCTAGAGGTAAAAAATTATTTTTGTTGTTTATTATTCTAGACTTTTTTCCTTTCATTTATATGCCTAAAAATATGTATTTTTTCAACATAACTGGGGTTGTACTATGCATATTATTTTGCAAACTCCCTTTTCCATTTAATATATCTTAGAGACTCTCCATGTCAGTAACAGATACCTATACCTTACTTCTTTTTTAATAGTTCTTTATTCCATACTGCGGATATATCATAATTTATTTAGCCATTTCCCCACTAATGGAGATTTACCTGATTTCTAATTTTTTGTTATTACAATGATATTGTAATAAAATATTATTTGTATGAAAAAAGAAAAAGATATCATGTATGTATGACATTGTGCACCTGTGTCAGTATTTCTGTAAGATGGATTCCTTGATGTGGACTGACAAGTTAAAAGTTAAGCATACCAAAACAAAAAAGGGGGGGTGAGCATATGTTTTTATCTTTGACAGTACTGTCAAAGTGTTTTCCAAAAAATGTTCTACAGCAAAATATCCTCCAACCAATATTGCAAGAGGATGCCAGATCTCCGTATTATTAGCAACACTGGATATTAATAATTCAAGGTTTTGTTACTTTTAGGGGTGAAATGTACCCTTTTTAATTTTTTTAATGTGCTTTTGTTTAAAGCATTTCCCTAATTAGTAATAAGGTTGAATCTATTTCGAAGAAGCTTTTAAATTGCACTTAAAACACAGAAAAATAATTTATGAGCTTTTTCCCCCAGAAAGTTGACTGCAAACATTCATTAGATATTTCTATGTATTCTGACATGACACACTAAAGTTAATTATTTAAAATGAACATCTATTGCCTACTTTTCTATCAGTCTTTAAAGGTTGGAAGTCTATAATTAACAAGGTGAAATAGAATGATTCCATTAGCTTATGTTAACAGGATATTCAATTAAGATCTTTTTTTAACATTATTATGAACTCCAGAATTTTAGATGTTGTTTTAAGTAATATTTAAATAATTTACATATCTACTAGTAATATAAAAATTCTATTGTATTGACATATACTTAAATTCAATGAAATCAAAGTTCTGTAAATAGAAAATATTTATCCTTAAATGCTTTGTATTCAGAAAAAGGCTAGGAAGCAAATTCTAACTGGAAAATCTGAAAACATAAAACATGAAGTAAAATAAAATTCAACTAAATAGCCTATAATCTCAACATGTTGCAGTAACTACTATTCACATTTTGGTTGCATTTTCTCTACTTATGTTATACACATTTAATATTTTAAGATTGAGATATCATATTTTGTTTGGTAACTTCTTTTTGAGCAAATTTTACATATGATTATTTTTATGTGACATTCAATATTCTGCAATACTATGATATTTAAAAATGACATTTTTATGACATTTGATTGTATGATAATTTAACCATCTACTTATTGTGTATTTAGACTATTTCTAACTTTTGCTATTATAAATAATGCTATGATGAATATTTGCATATAAATATATTTTCCCATCTCCATTTATTGCCTTACTAAAATTTCCTAGTGGCAGAACTATTGGAATAAAGTGTATAAATATTTTTCAGACCCTTGATATAGTGCCAATTTGCTTTTTAGGAAAGCTGTATACTTTTATCAGCAAAGTAGTCTACCCATTTTATACAGGTTTACTCAAACTGGTATTACAAATTTCAAAATCCTTGTTAATGTGACAGGTGAAAATGGTATCTCATTGTTGATCTGATTTATCTTATTAAAACTTCCAATGAGGATGAGCATCTTTTCATTTCCTTATTAACTATATATAGTTTTCCTCTGTGAATAAAATATTTTCTTCTTCATAAAGATGAAAGTAATTCTTAAAAAGCCCTAGGCTTAAAAAGCCTTAAAAATGGCAGGATTCTAGTGACATGGATGAGGACACGGACACTGATCCCCAAGTAGTTGCAGCTCAGAATCCAGTTCATACGACATGCAATTTAGGTCAGTGTTTCTCAGTATATATGAACCACCTATATTAGAATCACCTAGGAGGGATAGTAAAAAAATCTGGGTCTGTAGGTCCTGCACAGCTCTTTTAAATCAGAATTAGGGTATGTGAAAGAATTTAAGACATTAAGGTGATCAACATTTGGGATTCTCAGCTAAAGAGAACTGGACAGAATGGAATGTGTCAGATAATTTGGTGATCTTTTATAAGCTACATATCCTTGTCTGGTCCCTTTTTATAGTTCTTCCTCTCTCATCTCCCATATTTTGATCTGTTCTCCAGGAATTTGATTCTGATTCTAAGAATCAGCTTTATAATAAATATTAGCTGCTACAGAATCCCAAGTCTTTCAATACAAGAAAAACTCACATGCTATATGGCTATCTTCTTCTTGTCTTCCTAAACAATTTATCCCTTAAATTTATCCCGTCTACCCCCACTAAAGTCAATCAGCAAATATTTACTAAGTGCATACTATGGGTCAACCATTGTGCTTGGTGCTGAGTGTATAATAGAGAACTAGACATAAAAACTTGAGGTTGGCAGCTAAGTTGCTTTGTAATTATTAAAATTTCACTAGGTCAAAAATTGTTTAAAATTACAACTGTTTGAACCCGCACCTGTGGTTTCTAGCCAAACAAAATACAGGCATATGAGTTGAACATTTACCTCAAGTAGATACACTCTTTGGAGAGAAGAATCATGGGAGAAAGAAGGGCTGCTTATGCACAGGGAGACAGCTCAGGGGGCAGGAGTGTATGGAGGGATGGACACTGGGAAGAG
>NW_006922529.1:377067-380174 GCF_000298275.1 Orycteropus afer afer | reverse complement strand
TCCCACTGCCCTCCGAAGGCTTTCCAGGCTCACATCTTGTATATTTTGACCAGCAAGGTAAATGTTACCCTTTTGAGGCTCATAGAAACGAAATAACAGTCTCACTATTGTGCTTTTCCTGAAATTAGAAATGAGAAAAGGTTACTTAAATCCCAGTGGAATTAAGGAATACCTGTTTTAAACAACAGTAATCATTTTATGATGATAAAGAAAAGAATAGTACAGTAGGAAACATCAGTCAATGATGTAGAATTTTATAAATAACTAAATTACCTACCCTGACCCACTACCTCCTACAATGGCCACTTTCTTTCCTGCAGGGACTTCAAAAGATATTCCACTGAGAACTTTCTGCCCCTCAACATATTCAAAATGCACATTATCAAAGGCCACCGTAGCTGACTGTGGTGTGATCTGAAGGGGAGGTGCCATTGCTTTGTCCTAGCAGGAAGAGAAAAAAAACAAACCGACCACATTATATATTGTCTGGAAGACAATTTTCTAATTTATAGAGAGAAAATGTTAAACAATGGTAAAAGAGATTTATGAGTTAGACCTACTCCACACATGCTTTCTAAGTATTTTTCTCACTCCTTATGCTAAGGTCAACAATTCTGAAATCTCTGGTTTTTAAGCACTTTATACTGGGAGTGAGGAAAGAAGGTGGAATGGTGGATAGGGAAGTAAGAAGGTGGAGGATATGAGGAGAAGCAATTAGAAATTTTCCATCATTAATTACTAAGAAAAGTAAATCAAGTGCAAGTATAAAAATTCAAGTTAACAAAATTTAGTTTCTGGGAATAATATTCCTTGCTAACATTTTCAGGTTTCTAAACAGAAGCAAAAGCTATAACAACCTCTTAACATACATGATAAATCCATTTTTTGCAAGAAAAAACACTAGTTTACAAACATTGTAATATGAGAATATTCCCCTAGAATAATCTTATTAATGGAATGATGTTCACATACTTTTGAAAAGGTACTATAGAGATTACTTACTTTAATTCGAGTGTCTACCTTGAGAAGAGTAAATAAGGTATTCATATCTATGAGTGCTTGTCTAGTCTCTCTATATACAGTTCCCAGAAAGTTCAGGGGTAGTGAAAGCTGAAAAAGCAGTCCATTCACCATTACTAGATCTCCAACAGTAAGGGTACCTTAAAATAATAAATAGTTGGCAGAAGATAAAAGGAAATTTTAGATTAATGTTATAAATGTTTCCATTTTAAGATAGAGATGACTGATGTCCTTTACTCTGGAATACAGTTCAAAATACACATCATAAGCACCTCTTAGGCCTCCTAAAATTCCAAAGCATTTTAATCCCTCATTTAGGAATGTAAGAAATTTGATAAATGCTAAATAGAATGGAAAAAGCCCAACTATGTACTATATATATCAAAAAAGAATAGTTTAACTGGGCGTAGAAGTAGAAAGCTAAAAATTTCTCCTTTCTTCCTAAGCCACTATCAATAGTTATAATGTAGTGCAAAACAGAAATTTGAAAAGATAACATATATTTAAATATTGGAAGAAATAGGTATCATGCCTAGGAATGATAAATCAAGTATTAAGGTCACAACGAATGAATAAATTTTAATTGAGTGGAAGGTTACAGAAAAAGGTCACAGACATTATTTTTGAAATGTTTTGAACATGAGAAACTAATAGAAAGATAAAAAGATTACTGGTAATATTAAAAGAAGATTGCTTGCATTTTAGTCCTTTGAAGTAAACAGTAAATTAATTACACTGCTTTAGAAATCTACAAGAGAAATTAGAAATATTAGATGCTCAAAAAGTTTTTCATTAAATAATCAAGTTGTAGACCCACAAAATGTATAAACAGTAATCACAATCAATGAGGGTGCCAATGTTAAACTAGCAATATAAAACAAAAGGAAGTTAAAACAACATTATCAATCAAGAAAACATATTCTGGTACAAAAAAAGGAAGTACTCCAAAGATGCTAAAGCTCTTTATTGAACTTTATAATTAAGATTAATAAACATATTCCTCTAATTAATCTTTATTAAGTAGAAGAGTCTATAAATGTGATAATCACAGATCCATTACCTGCCACAATTCCCTGACTGGCGAGCACCATTATAGCCGTTAAACCAACACTGAAAATAGCACTTTGACCAAAGTTCAGCATAGCCAGAGTAGAGGTACTTTTCAATGAAGCAGTCTCATATGTCTTCAAAAATCCATCATATCTCTGTGCTTCATATTTTTCATTATTAAAATACTACAGAATATACAAAATTAGTAACTTATGTACAAACATAATTAAAATTCATCCTCTTATTTGATTAGTATGCTTTTCATCAGAATTCATGTATGGATAGCATAATGCATTTAAAAAATTGACTTTCAATATAATGGACTATGGTACTCCTATAGTTTCACATCATGGACTATATCTGAAAGCCCATAAAATTAATCCAATAAACTTTTATTAAATGCCTATTTAATTTAAACTGATTATCTAAAAAAGGTCTTCAATGATACTTCCTTTAACTGGGCAATCTACTTCTGTAAAGATTTACCGCCTCGGAAACCCAAAGGAGGTCGCTATGAGTTAGAATCGATGCGATGGCAGAGTTTGGTTTTTTGGTTTTACAAAGACTTCCCCAATCCCCTGAAACTCTAAGTTGGTATGTCTTATTGTATAGCCACCTGCATACTTACCGTAACTCTCCCAGTAGATTAAGAAAGTTCTGGAACAGCAGGGGTTGTATCTTTTTTTTAAAAAAAAAAATCTCCCTCCCATCACAACACTTAGCATAGTTCTTTGCACACAAGAGGCATTCAGTAACTACGGTATTTTTAAGCAAACAACAAGTGTGTTGCATGTTTTCTGAAAACCTCCCAATCCCCTCATTCCTCAGTTTCCTATACTCACTATGCACATTATATGCACGAGCTTATTATTTACTTGGACACACTATATATGAAAAATAAAATACAGTAGTTCTTGAATGGGACAATTAGTAAATCAATTAAATAATGAAAAGTACTATGCTAGGCACTCAGGAGCTCTGGTAGCATAGTGCCTAAGGCACTTGACTGCTCACCAGAAGGCTGGCGGTTCAAACCC
>NW_006922529.1:371872-376967 GCF_000298275.1 Orycteropus afer afer | reverse complement strand
ACCCACCAGCCACTCCTCGGAAGGAAGGTTGGGCAATCCTACTTCCGTAGTGATACTGCCTCGGAAACCCAAGGAGGGGTCGCTATGAGTCGGGACCGACTCGATGGCAAACAACAACAACAACAACAACAGGCACTCAGGAAGGAGCTCTGGTGGTGTAGGGCCTAAGGCATCTGACTGCTAACTAGAAGGTTGGCAGTTCAAACTCACCAGCCACTCCATGGCAGGATGACTGGGCAATCTACTTTCATAAAGATTTACCACTTCGGAAACCCAAAGGGGGTCACTATGAGTCAGAATCAACTCAATGGCAATGGGTTTGGGTTTTTTCCAAAGCACTCAGGAGACAGAAGGAGACTCAAGAACTTATATGTTAGTTTGATTAGCTTAGCATTCATTCTGAATCGAGATACTAACTATACTTTTATCACTTACAAATTAATTCAAAAGTTAAAATTCTGATGGTGCTAAACAAAAAATGAGAAAAGGAAACAGTAATTTCTATACAAAAGAAAAGCAATAAAGTACTATTATTTCATGACAGCTAGATCCTATCCTAAAACTACTTGAGAATCTGAAGTTCTAACTTATAACATCTATTAAATTAAATGGCAGACCAAATCTTAATGCAGTATGAAAGGTAGAGGAAAATATAATTAAATATATTACCTTCACAGTTTCATAATTCAGCAGTGAGTCTATGGCAGCATTACCTGCATCATTATCTGCTTTGTTCATTTCTATTCTAAATCTAGTTCTGCAAGAGAAAAATTTGCATAGCCATGACATGTCTGTTATAAAAGCATAACTAATTTCTGAACCTTGACTAGCCTCTGAGAAATATCTTACCTCCACCGTGTGATTGCAACTGTGAATGCTGTGTATGCACCAAGTGTTCCAAGGGTTACCAATGCAAATTGGGTACCACATTTATAATACTAGAGAAAGCAAAAAAAATGAGAAACAATCACTGTTCTTGTCAAATATTTTATAATACAAAACAGTAATTTTTAGTCAAAATATTTTAATAAAAACTTGTATAAATAATTGGATAAAAAATCAAAGTAAAAGCTAGAAAATCTACTTTAGGTAACAAAGGAAGAAAGTCAAACTACTTGCCACATTGATTTTTTTAAAAAAAGTTACCATCAAATCAACTCCAACTCATGACAACCTCATGTGTGTCAGAGTAGAACTGTGCTTCACAATTTTTAATGGCTGAATTTTCAGTAGGTCACCAGGCCTTTCTTCTGAGGTACCTCTAGGCAAGACTTGAATCTCCAAACTTTTAGTTAGCAGCTTAATTCATTAACCACTTGCACTACCCAGGGACTCCAACCACATTGATAATAACCTTAAATGCTAATAGTAAAATAGAAGGATAAGCCTAAAAAGTAATTTTTAAAATATCTATACACTTTTAGCTATAAAATATGAAGTTGCTTAAAATGTTATAAATAGAAACCTAGATATTCTGAGTATATCAGACCAATGCCATACACAAAAATCTCCGCTAATAAAATTTTGAAAGCACTACTTAATGACTGATCTGGGGCAATCTACTTCTGTAGTGATACTGCCTCGGAAACCCAAGGAGGGGTCGCTACGAGTCAGGTCTGACTTGATGGCACATAACAACAACAGCAACACTTAATGACTGATCTAGATATAGAACTGAACAGTTCTTTACAATTAAAACACAATAAAAATGTGAACAGTCCCTTGCATCTTGTGGCAAGATTATTTAAGAACTGTACAATCCTTCTGGCATCATGGAATTTTGCTTTAAAATTCATAGGCATGCAACAGCATAATAGCTGCAGATACTAATGAGAATATAAAATTAAAAGCTTATTATGAAAAATGTTTTACTTACCAAAACACCACTGACAAGAGTCACCTCAAACATGATGGGAAGAAGATTAAATACTAAAGCACTCAGGACAAAACTGATACCCCTTGTTCCTCTGTCAATAGCTTTAGATAAAGCTCCTGTCTGTCTGCTCAGGTGGAAACCCAGATCCAGGTTGTGAAGATGGAGAAAGACATTTTTGGCTATCCTTCGAATTGAATTTTGGGCTACCTTGCCAAATACTGCATTTCGAACTTCATTAAAAAAGGCAGCTCCAGCTCTTGACACACCATCTAATAATACATCAAAAAAAAAGTGTGAAAACATTAGAATCACAGGAGTATAAAAATGGTAAGAGTTCAGAAAGTGTTTGTACAATGAATAATTCAATTAATAACTATATTACAGTGTACTTTTACTCAAAAAGAAAAAAGAAAACAAACCTAGAAATCATCCAGCCTAGGAAATACCAACCTTTCCACCATCATGGATCTCTCAGTGTTATTTTCCCTCCTAGATTCTGGATGTTGAAAGATTTTTCCAATCAGAATAAATAACAACCCATGTGGCCTTATTGTGGATAATTGTATAGTATCTATTAAGGTTTCTGATCTAATGTAATTCCCCAAATAACAAAAAATAATAAAGTTGAGACCCTGAAAACACAAGTGCCTTGATGAAAGCATAGCCCACTCATGTCCCCTGAGTCTCATAAAGCATCATTTCTAATGCATTCATATTCTGTTCTTTTTTAACAGTAGATTTGTGTCATCACTACTGAATATATTTTAATAAAACACTAAGCACTAATGTGTATGTGTGTATAAATTATTTAGCTATTTCCTATTTAACAGCCAACAAAAGCAGCAACAAAATAACCTTACTGGAAAATTTTAAAAGGACCCTAATTATAGGAAGAGGTAGCTGTTATCAATTTAATGTCTTATTTTATACCAGTTTTCTAGAACATGAAAAATACAACTGTTATCAGGGAATTTTTAGAAAATAAATCATGCAAAGAATTAAAAACCCTCACATAAAACCATAAATACACAAAATTCCAAGTTGTGTTATGATGAAATGTCATCTGCCCATGTATGATGAAACCCTCTTGAAGAAAGTCAACACCTGCAGACAGATTAAGGAATCACACATACAGCCAATGAGAACTGCTGTTGCCATGGTTGCAACTGTATTTGGTGCATCACTCAGGTTCAGCATGTTTCCCGACATCTGGTTGAGGCTGTCTACAGCATATTTAAACATGAAGGGAACCACAATATTCATGCCCTAAAAACATAAAAATACCAATTACCCACCATATACATAATATTTATAAAAGTACAAATATTTAAATTAGTATTTGTAGTAATGTTTAGATATTAATAACCACTTAAAATAAAAAAAAAAACTCACTGCCATCGAGTCAATTCCAACTCATAATGATCCCCATTGGGTTTTCAAGGTGCTAAATCTTTATGGAAGAAGATTGCCTGGTCTTCCTTCTGCAGAATGGCTGGTAGGTTTGAACCGACAACTTTTTGGTTAAGAGTCAAATGCCTTAGGCACTGTACCATCAGAGCTCCTTAATAACCACTTACTGATACTGAAATGATTCTCTTAATTTATAAAGATAATCTGTGGCAATGGGAGAGCTGTTATTTCAGGATTCTTAGATCATAGTGAATGCTATTTAAATATTCACTCACAAGCTATGAAGATTAGTCAAATGCTCTTACTTTCATGAAAACATCCCTGATCAGCCATGCAAAAATTATCTCTCTGCTATCTGAAATTCTAAAGAGCTTATGGCACGTATGGCAAATTGCTTTATATTATAGTTCTATCTATCTATCTATTTATCTATCTATCTATCTATCTATCTGTTTTCCTTTCCTAGTAGATCCTTCAAGGGTCTATATTGTATTACTCTTTCTGTCCCACCTATGCCGAGCAAATTGCCTTGTTTATAGCAAGTATTCAATAAATGCTTGTTGAATCGTTTATTTAGCAAAATAACCATAAAACTGATTATTATACAGCAACAAGGCTCTCAAAAGAAGGTAAGTGGGCTTCCAGTTTCCAGTCTGATATTTCAAGTTTGGAAATAATCACACCCTCCTCACAATATAAAAGCTAAACGAACTGAAAATCAACAATTCTTCTTAGATGCATCAGAGAACAGAGGTCACTGACAAGACAGACAGGAACATACAGATTAATCACAGGTTACTGGGAGTGTTCTGCCCAGGAGCAGAAGCTTGCAGCTGGAGTCAGTGCCAGAAGGAACACTTTAAACTTAACTTGCCAATTGCTAACTGCTCAGTGTAGACTAGTTTCAGAGTCAAAAATTCTGGAGGGTCGCAGTCTTAGAGGAGCCCCATACTTTCATGAATTTTACATTTAGGAGCCTGTGGTAGTTAAGGTTATATGTTAACTTGGCTGGGCCTGGTTGTGAGTAGCTAGGCAGCTGGGTACAGTTATTCCCCATGACAAGATTGGTAAGCAACTCCATGGTGGAATCTACTGGAGCAGCTGAGTAGCTGCATTAGTGATATGGTCTGCTTCCAGTATATAAGGAGTTTTGAGAAAGGTCTCTGCAGCTTTTTGGCATGCTTGGACCCTGCATGTATTCAAGTCTTCATTTAGCAGCCTGCCATGTTTCCTGCTGATCTCAGGAATATCTTTAGACTTGAACTAAGTGGACTGTCATGTTGTTTGGTAATATTGGGACTGTGCCATTTTATTTGTTGACCTCGGGCTTGTTAGCTTCAGCAGCCAACAGCTGCCTGAGGGAAAAGATATGTACAGCTCCAGTGGGCTGGAAACAAGATGCAGAGCTACAGCCCAAGGTTGAAGGGCTTTCACCCAGCCCTTAGATTTGGCACTTTAAACTCAGACTTCTAACCTCCAAAACTGTAAGAGAATAAACTCCTGTTTGTTAAAGCCATCCATTTGTGATATGTCTATTAGAGTGGCACTTTTGTTGTTGTTGTTGTTGTTGTTAGGTGCCATCGAGTCATCTCTGACTCATAGCGACCCTATGCACAGCAGAACGAAACACCGCCTGGTCCTGAGCCAGCTCCATAATACTGGCTACACTTGAGCCCATCGCCGATGTCACCATGTCAATTCACCTCGTTGAGGGCCTTCCCCTCTTTCGTTGACCCTCCACCTTACCAAGCATGACATCCTTCTCCAGGGAATGGTCCCTTCTGACAACTTGACCAAAGTAAGTGAGAC
>NW_006922529.1:368884-371617 GCF_000298275.1 Orycteropus afer afer | reverse complement strand
TATGATGGCTGATGTCCTGACTGTTGCTTCCATCAGCGTCAATTGTAGAACCAAGTAATGTGAAGTCTTTTACAATTTCAGTCTTTTCTCCATTTATCATAATGCTGCTTATAGGTCCAGTTGTGAGGATTTTTGTTTTCTTTATATTGAGGTGTAATCCATACTGCAGACTGTATTCTTCAATCTTCATCATTAAGTACTTCAAGTCATCCTCACTTTCAGCAAGCAAAGTTGTGTCGTCAGCATTATCACAGGTTGTTAATGATTCTTCCTCTAATCCTGACACCACATTTTTCTTCATATTGTCCAGCTTCTCAGATTATTTGCTCAGCATACAGATTGAATAAGTACGGTGAAAGGGTACAACCCTGATGCACTCCCAAAGAGTGGCACTAGAGGTAACCAAAACAGAAGCCCACAGGGTTCTCACTGTGAAGATCAAAGAAAAATCCCCTCTTGTTCTTTGCCAAGGGGAGAGGAAATGTAACCACCTTGAAATATGTCCAGAGCTCTGTGTTGTTCTTAACAAGGATTGTCCTCAAGGGAAACTATTTTACCAGAACCTAACTGCTTTGAGTCCCTACGTGGTGCAAATGGTTTACCCTCTTGCTTGCTAACTGAAAGACTGGCCTTCCACAGGCTCCTCAGAAGAAAAGAGATAGCCTAGTGGTCTACTTTTGAAAAATCAGAAAACCTTATGGAGCATAGTTTTATTCTAACACACATAATTAGGAATCAACTCGATGACAATTGCTTTTTTAACTGCCTTAAGTTTTATCAAAGGCTAACCAACCTGGAGGAAGGGAAATATCCAAATCCAGCTCCCTCTAACGTTCTTGTTTTATCCAAGGGCTTGGGTGTGTGTGTGAGGAAACCTGAGAAACAACTGCAAAGGTCAAAGCCCAGGGCACAGGTTCATAAAAACACTGAGACCTAATCATAGGACAAGGAATGCTCCCCCCTCCTCCAAAACCATTCCACTATGGCAATAAGGCTAATGTAAAATAACAAGAGATTACAGCTACAAGAACTGAAAGCATCAACCCCTATTAAAGAAGATATCTCTAGAAACCCAAACACAACAGGGGAAACAAAAACAAAGATACTGGAAGAAATTTTAGCCTCTGACATATACAGCGAGAGCAAACAGTAAATGTAGCCTAACTCCCAGCCAGATAAACAGACTTCATACTAAAGGTTTAATTTCCTCAGTTACTTTTACCTGATACATCATGACCAGCCTTAAAAAGAAAATTCCATGGCTAAAGTGCAAAAAATACAGTCTGAAGAGACAAAGCAAGCACTATAACAAGACTCAGAAACACCAGGATTTGGGAATTATTAGATCAGGAATTTAAAACTTAAATTTAAAATAATGATGATGAATATGCTCTAATGGAAAAAGTGGACATTATACAAAAGGCAGAAACCTGTCACAGAAGGTTTCCACCAGAGAGGAAAACAAAAGTGGTGACTGTACCCTGCTAAAGGTGGAAAACTTGAGAGATGAAGAAAAACAAGGCAGTCCCTTTGAGTTCTGGGTCTCATAGGTTTCACTGTATTCTGTATCTAGTAATATTATCTTTCAAAAGTAAAGGCAAAATAAAACATTCTCAGACAAAAATTGAGGGAATTTGTTGCCAGTAAGGCACTATGGGTGTGGTAGTGGAAAGGCATCTGGCTGCTAACCAGAAGGTTGGCGGTTCAAACCCATTGGCAGCTCCACAAGAGGAAGATGAGGCAATCTACTTTGGTAAAGGTTTACAGCCTTGGAAACCCAATGGGGGGGGGCGATATAAGTCAGAACTGACTCGATGCCAGTGTGTCTGGTTTTTTGCTTTGTTGTTGCTGTTGTTGTTGTTGCCAGTAGACCTGCCTTCCAATAAATGTTAAAAGAAGTTCTTCAGAGAGAAGAAAAATAATTAGGTCAGAAAGTCAGAACTACACAAAGAAAGGAAGAGAATTAGAAAAAGGATCAACGGAGAAAATAAATTTTATTTTTCTTATTCTTAACTGATCTAATAATGGTTTGTTCAAAATAATAACAACAACAATGGATTATAGTTTAAGTGAAATGAACGGCAACAATGTTATTCTGTGGGCCAGGAGGAAAGAAATAGGAATACTGTGTTGTAAGGTACTTGCACCAGCAATGAAGCAGTATATTGTAATGTTATTAGAAGGTGCACTTAAATTAACTGTAAATGTGTACTGCAAACTCAAAGGCAACCACTAAAATAAAAAATATATATAATTGATATGCTGAGGAAGGAAAGAGAATGCAGCCATATAAAATAATCAATTAAAACCAAGAGGGAAGAAAAATAATGGAAAACCAAAAAGAAACAAAGAAAAAGGGCAACAAATAGAAAATAGTTACAATATAGAAGTTATTAATCCAAGGGTAACAATAATCACTTTAAATGTGAATGGTTTATATATACCAATTAAAAGACAGAAACTATCAGAGTAAGAAAGAAAAAGACCCAATTATATGTTTTCTATAAGAAATCTACTTCAAACATAAAGACACACATATATTAAAAGTAAAAAAAAAAAAAAATTCACTGCTGTCGAGTTGGATCCGACTCATAGTGACCCCTCCTCGGGTTTCTGAGGTGGTATCTCTATGGAAGTAGATTCCCCAATCTTCCTTCTGAGGAGTGGGTGGTAGGTTTGAACCACCAGCCTTCTGGTTAGCAGTCAAATGCCTTAGACAGTACACCACCAGAG
>NW_006922529.1:359150-368784 GCF_000298275.1 Orycteropus afer afer | reverse complement strand
AGACAAACAGACTTTAAAGGAAGGGAAATTATCAGGGACAAATAGGAGCATTACATAATAGTACAGGGCCAAATCTCTAGAAATATAACATGAATGTATATGTACCTTAGTAACAAAGCATCAACATACATGAGGCAAAAACTGATAGCAATGGAAGGTGATAGAGGCAAATATATTATTATAGTAGGAGACTTCAACATCCCTCTAACAGTAATTCACAGATCCAGCAGAAAGAAAATCAGTAAGGATATACAGTAAATCTGTGAAAGCCAGAATTGGATAGGATTGCCTCGTTTGTCTGGGTCTCACAAGATTTCCCCCTTTGAAAGGATGCCAAGTCTTAGCACTTTGCTATCATTCATTTACTGGAAAAAATTTGAGTTTTCCTTCTCTGACAGGCTTCCATCTTACACAGGTTCTGGCTTTTGCAGGTTTTACTACAGTTAAACTAAACAGCACCATTAATCAACTGGATCTAACTGACATTTATAGCCTATTTTCTTCAACAGCAGAATACATATTCTTGTCAAGATCACATGGAACATTCACAAAGACAGATCACCTTCTGGGCCATAAAACACATCTTAATATATTTGAAAGAACAGAAATCATTAACAATCTCCAGACTAATTATAATGCAATATTACTAAAATACATATAAGGATGATAAGAAAAGGCATTGAATATGATTTGTGCAGATTTAAGGAATGAAGACAAGTAATGTGTTCTCTCTCTCTACATAATACAATTTATTTTAAAAATCTTTGGTAGAAACAATGATAGCTTTACAATTCTCAGAATGAAAACAGCATCAAAAGGCAAATAAGCAAAGCATAGAGTATATTGTAACCTCATATGTTAAGCATAAAATCCTACTCCCTTATTCTTCTTCTCACTTGAAATTTCTCTGTCTTTCATTTGACCTCACCTGTGTGTCTCTCAGGCCTACTTGTAAAACCACCAGACAGTACTCAGATAGCTATGTGGCAGATGTAGCTGAAAAGATTCCTCAACACTGCAATAAAATTCCCAGAAACATGTGGAGGAGATAGAGAAGATCAGAGTACAAAGGGGCCTAGATTGGTCCAAAGTGTTTATATGCCAAAGCATTTAGCAGGTTGAGGAAAAAGTAGGAAGCCAAGGGAGTAAAAGTGGATTAAAAATTCACCTTTGCACACCAATTGTAAAACACAGGCTGCAATACTGCTCAAAAAATAAATAATTATCAGATTTTAAAGATTTGGTATACTGATCACTTTCAAACTGAAGAGGTAGGTACAGAAGTAGAAAAAATGTTAGGAATGGTCAAATGCTAATGTTATGCTACACATCCCTAATGTTATTCTACGGTCTGGTTCCTATCTTGTAAAAATAAATCTGTTCTTCTGTATGCTCTGAAAGTACTAGCAGGCACTCATTATAGTATCTGCCAATTTATTCCCTATCCTGATTCAAAAGCAATCAAACATGTGTTGATTTTAGTATTGCATTTTCCATACTAATACTAAAGATGGATTGATACGGTGGCTGCGATGATGGGCTCAAGTATAGCAGGGATTGTGGGGCTGGCGTGGGAACGGGCAGTGTTTCGTTCTGCTGTGCATGGGGTCGCTATGAGTCAGAAACGACTCGACAGCACTTAACAACAACATAACAACAACAATTTCTGTTTACCTGAAATTAGTTCAACTGTATTAAGTACAGAGCTTTCCATTCTATGGACACTATTTGTTGACTGAAGACTCAATTATTAGCCTTGGAAAAATATTTCAGTCCTTAAGAAAGTTAGCTTAGATGTAGATTTCACACCTTGATATTGACCTGTCACCAAGCAACAGAAACTTGTATTTTGATGGACTGGAACTGACTCTAAAAATAAATGCTAATACAAATGTCATTATTTAAGACTCCTCTCTCTGGCTAGCTTAATTAGTCATGTTCTAACTGGTTCTCTTCAAAAGAAAGTCCATAAAAGAATCTCCCTTTAACTTGCCAGCAAGGTATTTTTATTTAGTTAAAGGAAAAAAGGCCAATTTGCTAATTCTACCTCACATAACTAAAAAAAAAACAAACTCACTGCCATGTCCTTAAATATTCTGCATGTAAAAGCCAATTTACCACTTGTACTACACTAATAATGAACATAAGAATTAGGAATTTCAATATTAGCCACTAAAACTAAAACCCACTGCCATTGAGTAGATTTCAACTCGTAGCAGAGGACAGAGTAGAATTGCCCCCATAGAGTTTCCAAAGCTGAAAATCTTTATGGAAGAAGACTGCTTCATGTTTCTCCCACCAAGCAGCTGGTGCATTTGAAACTCCAACCTTCTGGTTAGCAGCCTAATGCTTTATTTAACCACAGTGCCACCAGAGCTCCTTAGATTTTTAATATTGTTCTCTCTGTTCAGCTTAAACGAAAAGAATAAAATATGGAATCTTGGTCTTTTGCACAGCAACTTAAGTACTCTTTGAGGGAATGGGTCAGGTTCATTGGGAGAGTTCTCAACAGATTCCATAGATGAGAAAGGAGATAAGAAAACGGATTGAGCATGACTGTGAATTATTTTGGTTTCACTCTTGCCTTTCCTGTCACTCACTTCCTTGTTTTCTCTATTGTTTGCTTTATTTCTCTACAAGATCACATTAATCAAAGGCTCTGTCCTTGGTCTTCTATTGCTGCTTTCTTCCTTGGTGAACTCAAAAATCTATACTGTTTCAACTATCATCTCTTACTCTGTCTAGCTGGGCTCCATCCTAAGCAAATTCTGGATTTTATATTACCAGTTGAGTATCTGGATATTCCATTCCACTACCATCTGAAAGTTAACAGGTCAAAAACTAAAATATTCATCTTTCCAAACAAGATCTCTGGAGCTACCTTCCTACTTTTGTTAAAGACATTATTATTCTCTCATCCTTGGCATCATCTTTGAATACTATTCTTTTATTTCTTATATTTGATCAGCTGCTAAATCTTGGTGACTATATTTACCTCACAATATCTTTTTTTTTTTTTTTAACTTTTATTGTGGTGAAAACATACACAAGACATCACCAACATAACAACTTCCACATTTACAGCTCCGGGACACTGATGACATTTTTCATGTGTGCCACTATTATTACTATCCTTTTCAAAAATATTCTACCACCATTAGCATAAACTCAATGCCCCATAAACAAAAGCTTTCCCTTTCCCCTTACCTCCTACCCCTGGTAACCATTAATGATCACTGGTTTGTGTGTATATGCATACATACACACACACACATTCGGAAGGAAGACTGGGAAATCTACTTCCGTAGAGATACTGCCTCGGAAACCCAAGGAGGGGTCACTATGAGTCAGAATTAACTCAACGGCAGTGAATTTATATGTATGTACATATATATGTACACACACATATTTTATTTTCAATCTATCTAGGAATTTTCACTCCCCTTCCCTCCATTCCTTTTGTGGTAACCAACAAAGAAATTTTCCTTCCATATGTAAATCTTTCCTTCACTTTGTACAATAACAGAATAATGCAATAATTGTCCTTCGGTGATTTACTTACTTCATTCAGCATAATGTCCTCCAAGTTCATCCATGTTATGAGGTATTTCGTGGATTTTACACTATTCTTTAGTGTTGCATAGTATTCCAACATGTGTATGTACCATAATTTGGCTATCCATTCCTCTGCTGATGGGTACTTAGGTTGTTTCCATCTCTTTGCTAGTGTGAATAGTGCTGCAATGAACATGGACGTGCACATATCCATTTGTGTCCTGCCTCTCATTTCTTTAGGATATATACCTAGTAATGGGATTGCTGGATCAAATGCTATTTCTATTTCCAACTTTTTAAGGAATTGCCATAGCGATTTCCATAGTGGTTTTATCATTTTACAGTCCCACCAGCAGTGTATAAGAGTTCCAATCTCTCTACATCCTCGCCAGCATTTTGTTATTTTCTTTCTTGTTGAACTTTGCTATTAGTGCTGTGGTAAGTTGGTATCTCATCGTTGTTTTGATTTACTACCTCACAATATCTTTTGCATCTATCATCACTCTAGTACAAACTGCTATTAACTCTCACCCAGACTATTATATTCGCTTAATTACTGGTAAGAAAATAGCTGCTGAATGATGAATGCGTGAAATGAATGCTATCTCTACTTTAGTCTCTCACCACTCTAAAACATCTTAACAGGGTCAATTTATTTCCTAAAGCACAGCTCTAACTTTATTACTCTTCTACTCATAATAGAGATTCCTATCTGCCATATATATAAACTTTTCCATTTCAAAGTTAAGGTATTTCATAATAAGAGCACTATCTTTCCAAACTTATTCGTAACTCTTCTGAAATATTTCCACTCAGTGGAGCCAAGCTCAACTACTCGTTTCTCTACATATACAGTATGCTCTCCGTTTTCTAGGCCACTGTTCATGTTATTCCTATACCTGTAACAATTGTACACAGTAATCAAGGCATATCTCAGATGTCAACTCTGTGAAACCTTTCCCAACTCCCCATTATAATTGGTTCCTTTCTTTGAAACCTCACAACACTTGACTAGCACTTCTTTCAAATCATTTATGATCTACCTTGCATTACGGCAATAAAATAAAATGTGGTATCCTGATGAATTGAAAGAAGAAATGTGCTTTATTTGTCCTTGAAAACCCCACAGTGACAAGAACAATACTTTGTATTAAAAATTCTCAATAAATATTTTCAGGGTAGAGAAAAGACTGAGTAAATAAAAGGGAACATGTATGATATAAACAAACAAAATAAATAAATAACCTTACTGCTATTGAGTCAATCGTGACTCATAGCGACCCCTCCGTGGGTTTCCATGGCCGTAACCCTATGAAAGCAGACTGCCCAATCTTTCTTCTAAGGAGTGGCCGGTCGGTTTGACCTGCCAGCCTTCTGGTTAGCAGTCAAATGCCTTAGGCAGTATGTCACCAGAGAAAAGAAATAAAGTTATAAGACCTGGGCACTAAAACAAAGTATCTGCTATTCCATGTAAGAGTGGTAAACAAATTATACACAAACTTCATTTATACATTTTTTAAAAATTTTTTATGATGATTTGGGTGAAAGTTTACAGAGCAAGTTCAAACTTCATTTATACTTTTGAGCAGATATTTTAAATTATATTTTTGATGAAAATCAAAATTAATATATTTTAGTTTCCACTTAAAAAAAAAAACTCAGTGCCATTGAGTCGATTGTGACTCATAGCAACCCCCTTTGAGTTTCCAAGGAGGTAAATTTTTATGGAAGGAGATTGCCCAGTCTTCCTTCTGAGGAGTGGCAGGTGGGTGTTAACCACCAGCCTTCTGGATAGCAGTCAAATGCCTTAAGCACTACACCACCAGAGATTCTCTTTTTTACCTTATTTATAAATAAGGAAAATGAGGCACAGAGACTATAAAACTCAAGATTACAATGTTATTAAATGGCAAAACCCAGGCAGTTTTACGCCAAAGACCATACTGTTCACTATGACAATATTTGTACCTAAAGATATGTTTCCCAGACTTCGAAATCTAAATAAATTGAAAGTAATGCTTTTTTTTTTTTTGAAAATTCAATGTCATTATTATAACTTAGCTCTAATAAAATGTGTTACCGTACAATGAGACATTGAGGAGGCTGCTGAAATGGAGAAGATCCCTACAGTGAATGGTACCATAATTTCCAATTTTTGTGGCTGTTTTTCAGTTTTTTTCCCTCCTGATATTAACTATTATTTACCACTTATATTACCAATATGCCTATACTGCCTTCATCTTCTTTGTAAAAAAGTAGGAACAGGGATGGATCTCAGCTAACCAGAAATATATATTAAATAAGAGTAAACAAGGCATACTTTGTTTCGACTATATAAAATAATTATGTAAACTAAACAAGCATCCTTAAAATTGGCAATGTTCCCCCAAAGATAGCTTAGATCAGCCCAGATGTTATAACTAGAAAATGGTGTAACATTTTTTAATTAAGTTGTAGTTGTTGTTGTTAGGTGTCATAGAACTGGCTCTCACTCATAGCAAGCCTAAGTACAAAAGAATGAAACATTGCCCATTCCTGCACCATACTCACAATCACTGCTATGCTTGAGTCCATCATCATAGCCACTGTCTCAGTTCATCTGCTTGAGGGTCTTCCCCTTTCTTGCTGACCCTTTACCAAGCATGATATACTTCCTCCATGGAATGATCTCTTCTACCAACATAACCAAAGTAGGCAAGATGAAGTTTGGCCATTCGTGCTTCCAAGGAGCATCTGGCTGCACTTCCTCCAGGACAGATTTGTTAGTCCTTTTGGTAGTCTATGTTACTTTCAGTATTCTTCGCTAGCACCACAACTCAAAAAGTATCAACTCTTCTTCAGTCTTCCTTATTCATTGTCCAGCTTTCACATGCATATGAGGCAATTGAAAACACCATGGCTTGGGTCAGGTGAATCTTAGTTCTTAATGTGACATCTTTGCTTTTCTTAACATTTAAAGAGGTCTTTTGCAGAAAATTTGCACAGTGCAATATGTCATTTGATTTCTCTACTGCTGCTACTATGGGAGTTGATTGTGGATCCAAGTAATATGAAATCCCTGTCAACTTCAAACTTTTGTCCATTTGTCATGATATTGCTTATTGGTCCAGTCATGATGATTTTTGTTTTATATTGAGGTGTGATCCATACTGAAAGCTATAGTCTTTAATCTTCATCAGTAAGTGCTTTAAGTTATCTTCACTTTCAGCAAGCAAGGTTGTGCCATCTGCATACGAAAGACTGTTAATGAGTCTTCCTCCAATACTGATGCCATGTTCTTCTTCATAAAGTACAGCTTCTCAGATGATTTGCTTAGGACATAGACTGAATACATATGGTGAAAGGACACAACCCAGACACACATCTTTCCTCATTTTAAACCACTCCTTATCCCCTTGTTCTGTTTGAAGGACTGCCTCTTGGTCTATATGCAGGTTCCTCATGAGCACAATTAAGTGGTTGGAATTCCCATTTTTCACAACGTCATCCACAGTTTTTTTATGATCCACAGAGCTGAATGCCTTTGCATAGTCAATAAAATACAGGTAAACATTTTTCTAGTATTCTTTGCTTCCAGCCAAGATCCATAGGACATCAGCAATGATATTTCTCATTCCGTGCCCTCTTCTGCATCCAGCTTGAATTTCTAGAAGTTCCCATCCATATACAGCTATAACTGCTTTTGAATTATTTTCAGCAAAATTTTACTTGCATGTGGTATTAATGATACTGTTCGATAGTTTCCATATTCTGTTGGATCACCTTTCTTTGGAATGAGCATAAATATGAATCACTTCCAGTCAGGTGGACACGTAGCTGTCTTCCAAATTTTTGTGACATAGAAGAGTAAGCGCCTGCAGTGCCACATCCATTTGTTGAAACATTGCAATGGGCATTCTGTCAATTCTTTGAGCCCAGTTTTTTCCCAATTGCTTCAGTACAGCTTGGACATTTTCATTCTTGATCATATGCTACCTCCTGAAACGGTTGGACGCCTACATTTTTTTTTTTTTTGGTACAGTGACTCTGTGTATTCCTTCCATCTATCTTTTGATGCTTCCTGCATTATTCAATGTTTTGCTTTTAGAGTCTTTCAATATTGTAACCTGAGGCTTAAATTTTTTCTTCAATTCTTTCAGCTTGAGAAATGCCAAGTGTGTTCTTCCCTTTTGGTTTTCTAATTCCAGGTCCTTGAACATTTCATTATAATACTTTACTTCTCGAGCTGCCCTTTGAAGTCTTCTGTTCAGCTGCATTACTTCATCATTTCTTTCATTAGCTTTAGCTACTCTCCATTAAAGAGCAAGCTTCAGACTCTCTTCTGACATCCATTTTGGTCTTTTCTTCCTTTCCTGTCTTTTTAATGACCTTCTGCTTTCTTCATGTATGATGCTCTTAATGTGGTCACATAACTCAACTGGCTTCAGTCATTGCTGTTAAATGTGACAAGTCTTTTCTTCAGATGGTATATAAATTACAAGGGGAAATAATCAAGGTTGTATTTTGGCTCTCGTGGACTTGTTTTAATTTTCTTCAGGTTCAATTTGAACTTGCATTTGAGCAACTGAGGGTTCAGTTTCACTGTCAGCTCCTGGCCTTGTTCAGGCTGATGATACTGAGCTTCTCCATCATCTCCTTACACAGCAGTAATCGATTTCATTCCTGTGTATTCTACCTGGCAAGGTCCTTGCTTATAGTCACCGTTTATGTTGTTGAAAAAAAGGCATTTGCAAAGAATAATTTACCACTCATCTTTCAATTTGCCATACTGTGTTGGCTTATGGGTTGCTGTGATGTTGGAAGCTATGCCACTGGTATACGAAATACCAGCAGGGTCAACCATTGTGGACAGATTTCAGCAGAGCTTCTAGACTAAGGCAGA
This sequence comes from Orycteropus afer afer, assembly GCF_000298275.1. Lineage (NCBI taxonomy): Eukaryota > Metazoa > Chordata > Mammalia > Tubulidentata > Orycteropodidae > Orycteropus > Orycteropus afer. The sequence goes on along the minus strand of NW_006922529.1, from coordinate 360,347 downwards.
GTGGGAAGAAGGCCAGTGCCATCCAATTCTGGAAAAATTGGCTACAGAAAACCTTAAGAAGAGAAGTGAAACACTGTCGATATATTACTGGAAAACTTTACCAATAGCAGGGAATCAGCCTGATACTGTGCCAGAAGAGGAGTACCTCAGGTTAGAAAGAACTCAAAAATTGGGTAAGAAGTGCTTCCTCAAATTAGGTTCTACCTTAATGACATAGATGGAATAAAGCTTTCTGTACATCCATTTGCTAATGAAGGTTATGTCACAAAATTAGAAGAAATAGCATAAATATCCCTTAATAATTGGAACGTAGAATGTATGCAGTATGAATCTAGGATAACTGGAAGTTGTCAAAAATGAAACTGAATGCATAAAGGTTGACATCCTAGGCTTTATTAGCTGAAATGGATTGGCAGTGGCCATTGTGAATCAAACAATCATATGATATACACTGCTGGGATTGACAAATTGAAGAGGAATGGCATTACATTCATCAAAAAAAAAAGAACATTTCAAGATATTTCCAGAAGTACAGTGCTGTCAGTGATAGGATAATATCCATATACCTGAAAGGAAAACACACTATCCTATTATTCAAATTTATAGACCAAGCAGTAAAGCCAAAGATGAAGAAATTGAAGATTTTTTACCAACTTTTGTAGTCTGAAACTTATCATACTATCAAGATGCATTGATGATTACTGGTGATTAGAATGTAGTAAGTTAAAAACAAAGAAAAAGCACTGGTCATTGGAAAATATGGCCCTGATGATAGAAATGATTCCAGAGACTACATGACAGAATTTTACATGGTCAACAACTTATTCATTGCAAACTTCCTAGTTATAATAACAAACAATGCATTAATTTTTCCTATTACCTTTGCACCGCCCAAAAATCCCAGGGAAATGGCAACTCTGGCTCGTAGATCTGGCCTGTCCTTGGGCCACACATAAGAAAGCATTGCTTTTATGATTTTCCGAGTATCAACATCTTTTAGCTGTTAAAAGAGAAAACAAAGCAGTGAGCAACGTATCATTTGAGATGTAACTATACTTCAATAATGTGGAATTACCAAAATATTTGAAAGATATATAAAAACATCACAAAGACGACTTTTATTCTCAATCTAAGGCTTCTGGTAGCATAGTGCCTAAGGCACTTGACTGCTAACCAGAAGGCTGGCGGTTCAAACCC
>NW_006922529.1:357369-357776 GCF_000298275.1 Orycteropus afer afer | reverse complement strand
CTTCTGGTTAGCAGCCAAATGCCTTAGGCATTATGCCACCAGAGCTCCTTACTTTCAACTATAGCCACCTCATATTGTCCAAAAGTTATTCAGTGAGTTCCAGTAAGATGGTGGAATAGGCAAGCATACTATACAGACCCTCTTCAACAAAGAAAAGAGGAACCAATTCACATAAAGAAGATAATCCTGGGGCTTTGAAATGAAGGATACAGAAGTGGACTAAACTCCAAATAGTAGCAAAACCTGCATGAAGACACTAAAAAAAGGAGACATATGGAGCTGCGGTCTGTCAGCAATCCTGAAAGCACAGACAGCTTGGATATTACCAAGTGTTGTTGTTGTTGTTGTTATTTGCCATAGAATCGGCCCCGACTCCTAGCGACCCCTCCTTGGGTTTCCGAGGCAGT
>NW_006922529.1:348517-350120 GCF_000298275.1 Orycteropus afer afer | reverse complement strand
CCAACAAATTTGAAAATCTAGAAGAAATGGACAGATTTATAGAAACACACTACTTACCTAAACTAACAGAGGCTGAGGTGAAAAAGTTGAACAGACCCATAACAACAACAACAAAAAAATTGAACAGGTCATAAAAAAATTGCCAACAAAAAAAAGTCCTGGCCCAGATGGTTTCACTGAAGAATTCTACCAAACATTCAGAGAACTGATACCAATCCTACTCAAACTATTCAAAAACATACAAAAGGATGGAATCCTCCCTAATTCATTTTATGAAGCAAGTATAACCTTGATACCAAAACCAGGAAAAGACATCATTAAAAACGAAAACTACAGACCAATATCCCTCATGAATATAGATGCAAAAATCTTCAACAAAATACTAGCCAATAGACACCAGCAATGTATCAAAAACACAATACATTATGACCAAATACGGTTCATATCAGGTACGCAGGAGGGTTCAACATTAGACAAACAATCAATGTCATCCATCACATAAATAAAAGAAAGGAAAAGAATCACATGATCACATCAATCAATGGAGAAAAGGCATTTGATAAAATCCAACACCCATTCCTGAAGCAAAAGAGCTCTCACCAAAATAGGAACAGAAGGGAAATACCTCAACATAATAAAGGTCATATATGCAAAACAGCCAACATTATTCTCAAAGGAGAGAGACTGAAACCATTCCTCTTGAGAGCAGGAACCAGACAAGGATGCCCGCTATCATCACTTCTATTCAACATTGTATCGGAAGTCCTAGCCTGGGCAATAAGGCAAGAAAGGGAAAGCAAAGGCACCCAAATTGCTATGGAAGAAGTAAAACTACCCTTATTTGGTGATGATATGATCCTATGCCTAGAACACCCAAGACACTGAGCAAGAAAACTACTGGAACTAATTGAGAGATTTATGATAGGGGCAGGAGAGAGGATCAACACACAAAAATAAGCTGGATTCCACTACACCAGCAAAGAGCTTGCTGAAAAAGAAATAAGAAATCAATACCATTTACAATAGCTACCAAAAACAATAAAACACTTGGGAATAAATCTTACTAGAGACACAAAACACCAGTATAAGGAAAACCATAAAAAACTACTTCAAGAAGCCATAAGAAATCTACATAAATGGAAGAACATCCCATGCTCATGGATAAGAAGATTGCACATTGTGAAAATGTCAATTCTACCCTAAGCAATCTATACATTCAATGCAATTTCAATCCAGATTTCATCAACATTCTTTAGGAATATGGAAAAACCTGTCACTAACTTTATATGGAAAGGAAAGAGAACTTGGATAAGCAAAGCACTACTGTAGAAGAAAAACAAAGTAGGAGGTCTCACACTGCCGGATCTCAAAACCTACCATACAGCCACAGTAGTCAAAACTGCCTGGTGTTGGTTTAATGACACATACATAGACTAATGGAATAGAATTGAGAACCCAGAAATAGATCCATCGACCTATAGTCAGCTGATCTTTGACAAAGGCCCCAAATCCATTAAACGGGGAAGAGAATGTTTGTTTAATAAACGGTGCTGGCAAAACTGGAGATCCATTTGCAGAAAAATGAAACAAGATCTGTACCTCA
>NW_006922529.1:345959-346557 GCF_000298275.1 Orycteropus afer afer | reverse complement strand
ACTCCTTGGAGAGAACAATCATGGGAGAAAGAAGGGCTGCTTATGCACAGGGAGACAGCTCAGGGGGCAGGAGTGCATGGAGGGTTGGACACTGCGAAGAGGTAACTATGGGGAAGAAGTGGGAGGGGAGCTGTTGCATTATGGTAAATTGTGGTCAATGTCTTGAGACAAAGTGTATGTGAACTGCTGTATGCAAAGTGTATTTGCTCTGTAAATTTTCATGCAAATCACAATAAAAAGAAAAAAAGTAGACAAGCCAACAATAAAGAAGAAGATGAAAAGATGACACACAGAGACACAGACATAGAGAAAGCCAAGAGCTGGAGTTATGTTGCCACAAACCAAGGAATGCCAGGAGCCACCCCCCAGAAGCTGGAAGAGGCAAGGAAAGATTCTCCCCAAGAGCTATTGGAAGGAGTAGCCCTGCCAACATCTTGATTTCAGATTTGTAGTCTTCAGAACAATGAGAATAAATTTCTGTTGTTTTTAAGCCAACCAAAATCAGAACGCAGCCATCAAGTCAATTCAGATTCAGAGCAACCCTATAGGACAGAGTAGAACTGTCCCAAAGGGATTCAAGGCTGTAAATCTTCACAGA
>NW_006922529.1:337639-345144 GCF_000298275.1 Orycteropus afer afer | reverse complement strand
AAAATTTGGTGATCTAGAATGATGACTGGAATGGAAAAAATTACAGATCAAAGCTCTGGAATGGGAGTCTTAGAAGAGCTATAGTGAACCCTTTCAGGAGCCTGATACATGAGACTGGATAACTAGCCATACTGTGGAGCGATACACATTCAAACTGGAACGGTCAGCTGCCATCTCTGAGCAGGGCACTACTGTTTCCACTTCTAAGCAAAATCCATCGGAAAGAGATTTGGTTGCTATGTAGTGAGTACAGTGCCTTGTTTCCTACGACGGGATTAAGTTTCTAGCAGGGCTTCCACCCGTAATTCTTCCATTCCAGTATTGCTTCCTCAGCCATGACTGAACTGGGAAGAACTGGTTCAAAGCCCTATTGCAATCATATATCACCCTAACTTAAAATTCAGTTATGGCATCTTATAAGTCTTAGGATTGCCTGATATAGTGCTGAAAGATGAGCCCCTCAGCTTGGAAAGTACTCAAAATATGACTGGGGAAGAACTGCCTCCCCAAAGTAGAACAACAACAAAAACAAAAACAAAAACCCAACAAATCCATTACCACTGAGTTGATACCAACTCACAGCAAAACCCACTGCATTTCCAAGGCTGTAAATCTTTACGGAAACATACCACCTCACCTTCCACCCACAGAGCAGCTTGTGGGCTTGAACTGCCAACTTTCTGGTTAGCAGTCAAACGCTTTGCACATTGCACCATTAGAGCTCCTTTGCTCCAAAGTAGAGTTGATCTTAATGACATGGGCAGAGTAAATCTTCTAGGACCTTCATTTGCTCATGGGGCACAACTCAAAATGGACACAAAAGCTGTAAAAACATTAATTAATAATTGGAATATGGGATGTATGAAGGATGAATTTAGGAAAATGGGAAGCTGTCAAAAATGAAATGAAGGCATAGATAGATATCCTAAGCATCAGTGAGCTGAAATGGACTGGTATTGGCCATTTTGAATCAAACAATCATATGATTTACTATGCTGGGAATGACAAATTAAAGAGGAATGATGTAGCATTCATCATCAAAAGGAATGCTCCAAGATCTATCCTGACGTACAACATGTCCGATAATGGATTATATCCATATGTCTACAACAGGACCAGTTAAAAGTACTATCATTCAAATCTATACAACAACGACTAAAGCCAAAGATGAAGAAACTGAAGATTTTTACCAACTTCCGATATCGATCACACATGCAATCAACATATATTGATAATTACTGGTGCAATGAAATAGTTGGAAACAAAGAAGCAGCATTGGTAGTTGGAAAATATGGCTTTGGTGACAGAAATAACGCCAGAGGTTGCAAGATAGAATTTTGCAAGACCAACGACTTATTCTTTGCAAATACCCTTTTTTCAACAACATAAATGGCAGCTATACATGTGGACCTTATCAGATGGAATACATAGGAATAAGATCGAATACATCTGCAGAAAGAGGCAATGGAAAATCTCAATATTACCAGTCAAAACAATGCCAGCCGCTGACTGTGCAACAGAGCATTAACTAAATGCTTCATATGCAAGTTCAAGTCAAAACTAAAGAAAATTAAAATAAGTCCATCAGAGCCAAAATACAACATGGATTATGTCCCATCTGAATTTAGAGAACATGTGAAGAATAGATTTGAAGCTCTGAACAACAATGACTGAAGACCAGACGAGTTGTGGGATGACATCAAGTATATCATAAATGAAGAAAGCTAAATATCATTAAAAAGACAGCGATGGAAGAAAGGTCAAAAATGGATGTAAGAATAGACTAAAACTTGCTCTTGAACAGACAGTACCAAAGGCAAATGAAGAAATGATGAAATAAAAGATCTCAACAGAAGATTTCAAAGGGCAGCTTGAGAAGACAATGTAAAGTATTATAATGAAATGTGCAAAGACCTGGAATTAGAAAACCAAAAGGGAAGAATACACTCGGCATTTCTCAAGCTGAAAGTACTGAAGAAAAAGTTCAAGCCTCAAGTTGTAATACTGAAAGATTCTATGGGCAAAATATTGACTGACACAGGAAACATCAAAAGAAAATGGAAGGAATACACAGTCACTTCATAAAAATATTTGGTCGACATTCAATTATTTCAGCAGGTAGCATATGATCAAGAAACCATGATATTTAACAAAATAGTTCAAGCTACACTGAATGAACAGCAGAAGAACAAGGCTTCAGTAATTGAGGGAATATCCATGGAGATGTTTCAACAAAGGGATACAGCCCTGAAGGCGCTTACTCATTTATGCCAAAAAAAATCGGAACCCGGACAACTGATTTGAAGAGATAAATATTTGTGCCCATTCCAAAGAAAGGTGATCCAACAGAAAGGGGATATTATCAAACAATATCATTAATATCACACACAAGTAAAATTTTGTTGAAGATAATTTAAAAAATGATTGCAGCAATATACTGACAGGGAACTTCCAGAAATTCAGGCTGGATTCAGAAGAGATGTGGAATGAGGGATTATCATTGCTGATGTCAGATGGATGTTGGCTGAAAGAAGTGAATACCAGAAAGATGTTTACCTGTGTTTTCTTGACTATGCAAAGGCAATCAACTCTGTGGATCATAACAAATTATTGATAACTCTGCAAAGAATGGGAATTCCAGAACACTTAATTGTGCTCATAAGGAATCTGTACATAAACCAAGATGTCATTCAAACAGAACAAAGGGATACTGCATACTTTAAAATCAGGAAGGGTGTGCATATGCGTTGTATCCCTTCATCATCCTTATTCATTCTGCATGTTATGCAAATAACCTGAGAAGGTGGACTATAGGAAGAAGAATTCAGCATCAGGATTGGGGGAAGACTAACAACCTGCAACGTGCACATTGGTGTATCACCAACCTTGGCTGCTGAAAGTGAAGATGATTTGAAGCCCTTACTGATGAAGAACAAAGCATACACCCATCGGTATGAATTCAACGTATGAAGATCAAAGACTACACCCTTCAGTATGAATTACACCTCAATATAAAGAAAACAAAAATCCTTACAACTGGACCAACAAGCAACATCAATGATCAACTGAGAAAAGACTGAAGTTGTCAGGGATCTCATTTTACTAGGATCCACAACCAGCACCCATCGAGGCAATAGTAAAGAAATAAGATGTCCTATTGCAATGGGCTCAAAAGGAAGGTTTAGCAATCTACTTCCGTAGTGATATTGCCTCAGAAACCCAAGGAGGGGTGACTATTAGTCGGACCTGACTCAACAGCAGAGGATTTATTGCAATGGGCAAACATGCTGCAAAGATCTCTTTAAAATGTTAAAGAGCAAAGACATGTGCCTAACCGAAACCATGGTATTTTCAGTAGCCTCACATGCATGTGAAAGCTGGACAATGAATAAGGAAGACCTAAGAGTTGATACTTTGAATAGTAGTGCTGACAAACAATATTGGAAATACCATGGACTGCCAGAAGAAGGTACGAAGCTATCTTAGAAAAAGTGTGTCCAGAATCCTCCTTGGAAGCGACAACTGCCAGACTTCATCTCACCTACTTTGGTCATGTTGTCAGAATGGACCCATTCCCTGGACTTGGTACTTTACACTTGGTAAAGTAGATGTCAGCGAAAAAGGGAAGACCCTCAATGAGATGGATTGACATCATTGTAGCAATGATGGGGTCAAGCACAGAAAGGATTGTGAGGATGGTGCAGGACCAGGCAGTGTTTCATTCTGTTGTACAGAGGATCACTGAGTTGGAGCTGACTCAAAAGCAACTAACAACAAGAAAAGTAACTGCTTTTCATGTTCATTGTTGTAGCTCAGTAACAAATACAAGTGGCTAACTTGTAGTAGGTACCAATAAATATTAAATGAACAAAGAAATGAAAAATTTAGATGCAAGATTTTTCCCTATGCATTTTTTTAAAAATTTTATTGTGATTTTGGGATAAGTTTACAGAGTAAATTCATTTTCCATACAGCAGTTCATACACATTTGTCTTATGACATTGATTGCAATTTCCCACAATTTAACAGCTCTCTTCACACTTCCTCCCCACAGTGACCTCTTCCCTTTGTCCTTCCCTCCCATGCACTCCTGCCCCTCAAGCTGTCTCCAGGTGCACACACTGCCCTTCTATTCTCCCATGAATGATCTCTCCAAGGAGTGCATCTACCTAATGTAAATGTTCAGCTCATATGCCTGTTTTTCGTTTGTTGGGAAGCCACAGGAGAGGGTTCAATTCCAGACCTGAAGGGCAGCTAGGGGCCATAGTCTCAGGGGTTTCACCATACTCTATCAGACCAGCAAACCTTGTCCCATCTTCTTTAATGGTCAGAGTTTTTTTCTTTTCTTTGAATTATATTGTGATTTGGGTGAAAGTTTAGAAAGCAAACACATCTTCTATACATCAGTCCAGATATACTTTGTCTCATGACATTGATTGTAATCTCCCACAATGCATTAGCTCTCCTCCCACTTCCTCCCCATAGTTACCTCTTCCCTGTGTCCTTCCTTCCCATTCACTCCCGCCCCGCAAGCTGTCTCCTGGTGCACACACTGCCCCTCTATTCTCCCATGACTGATCTCTCCAAGGAGTGCATCTACCTAACGTAAATGTTCAGCTCATATGCCTGTCTTTCATTTGGCTGGAAGCCACAGGAGTGGGTTCAATTCTAGACCTGAAAGGCAGCTTATGAGCTATAGTCTCAAGGGTTCTACCAAAATCTATGAGACGAGCACACCTGCCCCCTCTTTTTTTAATTACTTTGAGTTTTGTTCCATATTGTTCTCCTATTCAATCCAGGATCTCTTACATAGATCCTCTCTGAGTGGTTGACAAGGGTAGCCAAGCATCATCTAGTTCTTCTGGTCTCACAATCATATAGGCTGAGGACTGCGTGGAGTATGAGTCCTTTGGACTAATTGTTTCCATTCATGTTTGGTTTTCTTCAATCTTCTTTGCTCTGGACAAGGAGAGACCCATCATTTCATCTAGAAGGGTGCTTGCAAGCTTTTAAGAACCCAGTTGCTACTCACCAAAGTAGGATGTAGAACAATGTTTTTGGATAGTATATTATGCCAATTGAGCTTGATGTCCCCTGAGACTATAATCCTGAGGCCACAAATCCAACTATTCACTTCCTCTGGGTAGCTGGCTGTGGCCAAGAAGTGACTACAAACTTGTCCCTTGTCACCTCTACTATGCACCTGGACACTCTTACTGAACATACAAATATGCTTGTAGATATATGGTCTTCCAACCCTATACATGGTCAGGGGTACATTCCCCCTGCATAGACATACTTGATTGTTCAGCCTGTCCACCCATCTATCCACCCCAGATCAATGTTTGCTATCACTGACAACGCAGTAGTATATGGACAAAAAGGTTAATCTTTGTTGTCTGTATCTGCCATGTACCACTCTTTGACTTCCTTTCTCAATGCCACCATGTTGATCACTCACATTTGGTACATTTCCCTTCCCTTCAAGCAAATCAGTATGTGTCTCTACCTATCTATCAGTGTACTCTCCCCTCCACTACCACCCCCAGTAACCAATAAAGAAAATTTCCTTTCATATATAAACTTTTCCACGAGTTTTCACAATAGTGGACTAATACAATATTTGTCCTTCTGTGATTGACTTATTTTACTCAGCGTAATGTCATCCAAGTTCATCCACGTTATGTGGTGTTTTATAGATTTCATGTTACTCTTTAGGGTTGCATAGTATTCCATTGTGTGTATGTATCAAAGTTTGGTTATCCATTCTTCTCTTGATGGGCACTTACATTTTTGCCATGTTTTTGCTATTGTAAATAGTGCTGTGATGAAAATGGGTGTGCATATATCTGTTGTGCCCTCCTCTCACTTCTTTAGGATATATACCTAGTAATGGAATGTCTGGGTCAAATGGTATTTCTAATTCCAACTTTTTAAGGAATCACCATACTGCTTCTGACACTGGTTGTATCACTTTACAGTCCCACCAGCAGTGTAGGAGAGTCCCAATTTCTCCACATCCTCGCCAGCATTTGTTATTTTCTGTCTTGTTAAACTTTGCTACTAGTGCTGGAGCAAGATGGTATCTCATTGTTGTTTTGCATCTCTCTAATGGCAAATGATCATCCCTTGTCAGATATGTCATTGCCAAATACTTTTTCCCAATCTGCAGGTTTTCATTTGACTCTTTTGGAGAAGTCTTTGGAAGCACATACACATTTTATTTTTAGAAGGTCCCATTCATCTAATTTATCTTCTGGTGTTTGTGCATTTTGGGTTATGCTTGGTAGTCTATTTATGCCATATATTAGGGCCCCTAAATTTGCCCCTATTTTTTCCTTCAGGAACTTTATAGTTTTGGTTTCACATTTAAGTCTTTGATCCATCTGGAGTTAGTTTTTGTGTCTGGTGTGAGGTACAGATCTTGTTTCCTTTTTCTGTAAATGGATATCCAGTTTTGACAGTACCATTTGTTAGAGAGGCCATCTCTTCCCCATTTAATGGATTTCAGACCTTTGTCAAAGATTAGCTGACCATAAGTCAATGGATCAATTTCTGGTTCCTCAATTCTGTTCCACTGGTCTATGTGCCTGTTGTTGTACCAATATCAGGCAGTTTTTACTACTGTGGCTGTATAGTAGGTTATACAATCTGGCAGTGTGAGACCTCCTACTTTATCCTTCTTTGACAATAGTGCTTTGCTTATTGGAGGTCTCTTTCTTGTCCATATAAAATTAGTGATTGGTTTTTTCATATCCTTAAAGAATGCTGATGGGATTTGGATTGAGATTGCATTGAATATATAGATTGCTTTGGGTAGAATTCACATTTTCCCAATGTTCAAACTTCATATCCATGAGCGTGGTATGTTCTTCCATTTATGCAGATCTCTTATGGTTTCTTGTAATCTCTTGTAGTTTTCTTTGTACAGGTATTTTGTGTCTCTGGTAAGACTTATTCCCAAATATTTCATTTTATTTTATTTTGGTAGCTATTGTAAGTGGTACTGAATTCCTTTTCAGCAAACTCTTTGCTGGGGTACAGGAATCCAACTGATTTTTGGATGGTGATCTTGTATCCTACCACTATGCTAAACCTCCCAATTAGTTCCTCTAGTTTCTTTGCTGAGTCTCTTGGGTTTTCTATGTATACAATCATTTCACCACCAAATAGAGACAGTTTTACTTCTCCTTACCAATTTGGATGCCTTTCTCTTTCTTGCCTTATTGCCCTGGCTAGGACTTCCAATACAATGTTGAATAGAAGTGGCAATAGAGGGCATCCTTGTCTGGTTCCTGTTCACAAGGAGAATGGTTTCAGTCTCTCTCTATTGACAATAATGTTGGCTATTGGTTTTGCATATATGCCCTTTATCACGTTGAGGAATGTCCCTTCTATTCCTATTTTGCTGAGAGTTTTTTTTAACTCAGGAATGGGTGTTGGATTTTATCAAATGCCTTTTCTGCCATCGATTGATATGATCATGTGCTTCTTTTCCTTTGTTT
>NW_006922529.1:330756-337005 GCF_000298275.1 Orycteropus afer afer | reverse complement strand
TGTTAAATTCACCAGTTGTTTGTCAATTTTATTAATCGTTTCACAAAACCAACTTCTAGTCTTGTTGATTTTTTCTACTGTCTATTTTCTGTTTCATTGCTTTCTACTCGAATCTTTATTATTTCCTTTCTTCTGGTGACTGTAGGCTTTTCTTGCTGTTCTTTTCCTAATTGTTGGAGATGTTGGTTTAAGCTGTTGATTTGGGTTCTTTCTTCTTTTATGATGTGTGCACTGATTGCTATCAATTGGCCTCTGATCACTGCTTTTGCTGCATCCCAAAGATTTTGGTATTTTATGCTTTCATTCTCGTTTAAATCAAATAATTTTTTAATTTCATTTTTTATTTCTTCTATGACTCAGTTGTTCTTAAGGAGGGTGGTGTTCAGTTTCCATGTGTTTGCTCTTTTTCCGTTCATCTTCCTATTGCTAATTTCTAATTGGATAGCATTGGGATCTGAGAAGATGCTCTGCAGTATTTCAGTGTTTTTCAAATTTATTAAAGCTTCCTTTATAGCCTAACATATGGTCCACCAGAGAGAATATTGCACATCCACTGGAAAAGAGAGTATATTGTGCTGTTGTTGGGTGAATTCCTCTATAGATGTCTATAAGGTCAAGTTGATGGATTGCATTGCTTAGTTCTTCCGTGTCTTTGTTGAGTTTCTTTCTAGTTGTTCTATCATGGATTGAAAGTGGTGTATTGACAGCTCCTATTATGCTTGTAGAGTCATCTACTTGTGTTTTCAATTCTATTAAAGTCTGATTTATATATTTTGGGGCTGTTTCATTGGGTGCATATATATTTATTACGGTTATATCCTTTTGTTTGATTGATCCTTATAATCATTATATAATGTCCTTCCTTGTCTCTTTTTGGTGGTTTTTGTCATAAAGCCAGGTTTTTTCCAGAAATTAATATTGCCACTCCACTGGTGGCATAGTTCCTAAGGCATTTGACTGATAATCAGAAGGTTGGCGTTTCAAACGCACCAGCCACTCCTCAAAAGGATGACTGGCCAATCTACTTCCATAGAAATACCACCTCCAAAACACAAGGAGCGGTCACTGTGACTCAGATCTGACCCAATGGCAGTGAGTTTGGTTATTTGAGCTTGGCTCTTTCTTGGTTGCCATTTGCTTTATATGTCTTTTTCCAACCGTTGGTTTTTAGTCTCTTTGTCTTTGTTTTTAAGGTGTGTCTCTTTTATTCAGCATGTTTATAGGTTATGCTTTCTTATCCAGTCTTCAACTCTCCATCTCAAGTGGGGCATGTAATTCATTTACATTCAGTGTAATTATTGACAAGCAAGAATTTGTTTCTGTCATTTTGTTACATGTTTTTTTTTTTTTTGTGTGTGTGTGTGTATGGTATTCCTGGTTTTCTTATTTCATATAATTTTCTGTGGTGAGTGCATTTTGTTTATGAATCATGTTATCATTTCCTTCATTGCTTTTGTTTTAGTATTTGCTAAATATTTGTGCTGGTCTTCTTTTTTAATGTGATGCAAAGATTTATCCTTTTTCTTTGAGGTTACCGTTATTTATAATTTTCTCCTTGAGTTTACAATAGTCCATTCTATCTTGCAACTCTCTTGATTTCCTCACCATTAAGTTTTGTGACTACACTATTTTTTCCCTCTTTTTAGGCTGTAGTTGTCCTCATTTGCCAACTGATGTACCTGGTTCCCTATTTATAATTTTGTAGGCTTATTTACTTTGGATACTTCATAACTGGGAGTTCTGGTAGCATAGTGCCTAAGGCACTTGACCGCTAACCAGAAGGCTGGCAGTTCAAACCCGCCAGCCACTCCTCGGAAGGAAGATGGGGAGATCTACTTCCGTGGTGATACTACCTCGGAAACCCAAAGAGGGGTCGCTATGAGTCAGGTCTGACTCGGCAGCACATAACAACAACAACACTTCAACAACTGGGTTGGTTTCTGGGTTATGTCATCATATGTGTTAATGATCGGTTATTGCTTGCTCTTGTTGGTTCTCTGTCCAAAGGACTACTTTTAGTATCTCTTGTAAGGTTGGTCTAATTTTAACAAATTCCCTCAATTTCTGCTTATCTGGAAATCTCCTAATTTGACAATCATATATGAGGGACAATTTTGCTGAGTATATAATTCTTGTTTGGAAATTTTTCTCTTTCAGGGTTTTATATATACCATCTGCCAAAGAGGCAAGGAGGCCACATCTTCTGACCTCTTCTCACCCCACCAGAGGAAGACAGAATCACCATCAGTAGCCCAAGGCCTATCCCTGCAAGGACAGACATGCCACCTCCCTCCAGCCCTTTCACCAATCATTCCTCCCACAGCACCTACCACCTCTCTGCTGGGTTTGATAACTCACTGCAGTGGCCACACAGAACTCACAGATTATAGGGTTTATCAGGGAAGCACCAGTTCAGGAACAATGCTCAGTCTCTCTCAGTCCGCTCTCTCTTAACCAACAGTCTCTCTCAGTCTCTCTCCCAGCAGTCCATGTCCCTTGGTGTCTCTCTCTCAGCAATGTGTGTCTCTTTCTCAGCAGCACATGTCTCTCAGGAACACATTTCTCTCAGAAGCATGTCTTTCTCAGCTAGCAGTCGGAGAGACTCCTTCAGTCTCTAGGAGGGCTCCTTTTGAGCCTGACAGAGTGGCCAAACTAAGCAATCATAACATCAGAATTCTAAGCACCTGAGAGAGAGTGGGAACCTCCCAGAACACTGTGTTGTGCCACTCTCAACAGAAATAATTCAGGTGGATAACTTTAACAATCAGGAGCTCCTCAGTTGCTCACGGCAAATTCCACCTTGGAGTTTACAAAGACTTATGGCTAGAATAGCCATATCAGGTATTTACTACACTGCAGGCCACCCCCTGGCTTTTCTAGCCATTGTCCCTGTTATGTTTCAAAAATTAACATCCCCTTCACCATCAGTTTAAGAATAACCACAGCCATGAAAGTGTGTAAGCCAGCCACTTCATGCCTTAATCATCTCTCAATTAGATAGTCAATTTCTAATTTGCCCATCCCTATCAAACCAGTACTGTGAGGAGACAAGCATGGTCCTTTCTGAACAAACTTCTGTTCTGGTTGGAAACTCTGGCCATCTGCATCCATAAACAAGCAAAGTCCAGCCCAGCATAAGCCATCAAATTGCAGCAACTTAACACCAGCTCAGTGTCAAACATCTTCCTCTTCATTTGGTCAGGTACTGGTCAGCTCAGCCCTAGCCATCACAGCGAGGTCATGGGGACCAGCTGCCAAGTTTGGGAGTCAAACTCTTCCCTTCACTTCGGACCAGCCAGCACCTTCTCTCATATCCTTAGTCCTCAGGGACTATTTCAATGCCTGTAGGCTTACAACTCCTTGCACTTCAGACTAGCCAGCCCTCCTTCTCATCCCCAGCCTCCATGGCCTAGGTCAAAGAGTACCAAACTCAGCCCATTTCTTCTTTGTTGCACTTCCCCCATTTCCACTCAAGTGGACCCAGGTGGTCACAAGCGAGTAGCATACAAGCAGACTGCTCGCTGGCTTCCTTTTAACTTTCAGTCCTGGAAGGGGTTTCTCTCATGGACCATGACTTGCCTGCCTTGACGCACCCAAAGCCTATCTGCTTGCTCAAAATTCAAAAAGCCAAGCAGTCTTTTTTATTTTTCCTGTAGGTCCTGTCTTCAATGCCAATCTCCTGTTCTCTCAGTAGTCCTGAGTAGGGTTCAGGTCTTCTATCTAAGCCCCCTATACCCTACACACAGGGTTGAAAAAAAAGCCTGTGTTTCTTGTGGGCAAATTCTATTTCCCCTTTTAACATATTCAATCAAGTATTGGCTAATGGTGGACTTACACACTCTCTGTTACCCATATACCCCATAATCATTTCTAATGTACAAACAGGTAAGAGAACATTCAATACCTGTAGTACATTCAGATAAACACATAATCCAAAACACATAATCCTTTTTAAATTTTAAGATATTCCAGGTTCATATTTTCACCTTGATTACCTTCTCATTCTATGTATATGGCCTTAGGCTTTGGGTATAACCAAAAGTCCTAGGCTCTGAATCAATTACCTCTTTTAATAGGTAACACTAACCAATGTAACCACCTAATAATACAAAGTTTCACTTCCCAGGCCCCTTCCTTCTTTCTTTTACAAAGTCAGATGCTTCTATTAGTCTGGGGCCACTGCAACGAATCCCACTGCTTCTGACACCAACTACCAAAGAGGCAAGAAGGCCGCATCTTCTGACCTCCTCTCACCCCACAAGAGGAAGACAGAATCACCACAGTAGCCCAAGGCCTATCCCTGCGAGGCCAGACATGCTACATCCCTCCAGCCCTTTCACCAACCGTTCCTTCCACAGCACCCACCACCTCTCTGCTGGGTTTGATAATTCGCTGAAGTAGCCACACAGAACTCACAGATTATAGCGTTTATTAGGGAAGCACCAGTTCAGAAATAATGCTCAGTGTCTCTCAGCCTGCTGTCTCTTAGCCAACAGTCTCTCTCAGTCTCTTTCCCGGCAGTGCACATCCCTTGGTGTCTCTCTCTCAGCAATGAATGTCTCTCTTGGTATCTCTTTCTCAGCAGCATGTGTCTCTCAGAAGCATGTCTTTCCCAGCCAGCAGTCAGAGAGACTCCTTCTGTCTCTAAGAGGGCTCCTTTTGAGCCTGGCAAAGTGGCCAAACTAACCAATCAGAACATCAGAATTCTAAGCACCTGAGAGAGAGAACTTTCTAGAACATTGCTTTGTGCCACTCTCAACAGAAATACCCCAGGTGGATAACTTTAACAATCAGGAACTCCTCAGTTGCTCACGGCAAATTCCACCTCAGAGTTTACAAAGACTTATGGCTAGAAAAGCCATACCAGGTAATTTACTACACCACACCATCCCATTGCCTTCTGGCGTCCATAGTTTCTGTCAAAAAAAAAAAAAAAAAAAAAATCAGAACTTAGTCTTATTGGTTGCCTTTTGTAGGTAACTTTTTATTTTTCCTGTGCTGCTTTCAGGATTCTTTCTTTGTCTTTGGATTTGGTGAGTCTGATTATATGTCTTGGTGATTTTCTTTTGAGGTCTATCCTGCTTAGGGTTCATTGGGAATTCCTCAACGGATATATTCTCATCATCTCATCTTCATTATATCAGGGAAGTTCTCTTCCAACAAATCTTGAACAATAGTCTCCGTGGTTTAATTTGTCTCTTCCTGTTCTGGAATTCTGATGACACGTAGGTTATTCTTTGATGGTATCTCACATGAATCTTAGGCTTTCTTCATTTTGTTTTGGTCTTTTTTCTGACTGATCTCTTTTCAAAGAAGTATTCAGGTATTTGTCTTCAATCTCATTAATTCTGTCTTCCATTGATTTGATTCTATTTCTTTGCCCTTTCAATGTGTCATCTATTTCTGAAAATTTAGTATTAATCTTCTGGATTTCAGTATTAATCTTCCATTGATTTTATTCTATTCCTTTGCCCTTTCAATGTGTTATCTATTTCTGAAAATTTAGTATTAATCTTCTGGATTTCAAAATCTGTAGATTTTGTATCTTTCTAATTTTTCATTTATTTTCTCATTTTGTTCTTGTATTTTCTTCCCATTTGTTCTAGGGTTTTGCCTGTGTTTTCCTTAATTTTTTCAGTGTTTTCCTTGATATGTCTCTCAATATGTTGAAGGTCCCTAAATATAATTCTTTTGAATTCCTTATCTGGGTTTTCCAATGCTGCTTCTTCCTCAGGGATGTATTCTGGGTCTGTATCCTGCTCCCTTGTTTCTACTGCTTTATCTCGGTTCTTGTGTGGACTGTGGTCTGCTGTCTCCAAGGCATTGTGACTTTGTTGTATTTATATTTAATTGGTGACTGTACGCTGGGGTGATTTTCCAAAGATTTTTTTGGGGGGATGTATCTGAGTAAGCAGGGTACTGAGCTCTGCTATTCATTATTTGGCAGCACTTATGCACTGACCACATGTCCCTTGGTGGGTGTGACAGAGAATGAGGGTTGCTGCACAGATCTTTGTTAACTGTTTGTGAAGAGAAGTTAAGGGTGAATCAGGCTCTTCCTGGTGGTTGTATCATTGGCTAGTTGGTGCAGAAGGAAATGGTGGCTCTCACTCAGTAAGCAGAGCTGCAGGAGGTGTGGCTGTGGTCAGGTTGTATGGGCACAGTTGCTGTCTTCCACTCAGGCAAAAACAACTGAAAAAACATCAAACAAGTAAAAGCAAGAAGACAAAACCACAGATCACATAAAAA
>NW_006922529.1:325240-329976 GCF_000298275.1 Orycteropus afer afer | reverse complement strand
ATCGTCAAATTACTTCTAAACATTCAAAATGTCTGTACCCTCCAGACAGCCAAAACTCCACAACTCAGTTTTCCTCCTTCTTTACTATTTCCCCTTTTATTCACCAGCCACCAGTGCTGTCCTACATGCAGCCCCTGGCTAGCAGAGCCGATTTTTAGGTTAATTCTTAGATCCTAACACTACTTGGAAATATCCAAACTGTCCATGCCATCAGGATCGCTGACAGTCCACAGCTCTGTATGGCTCCTTTTCCACTGTTTTCATGCAGATTGTTCTACTAGTTAGAGTTTAGTCCACTACTGTATCCTTCCTTTCAAAGCTCAGGACTCCAGCATTATCTTCTGTATCTGTGTTAATTGGTTCCCCTTTTCTTTGTTGAAGAGGGTCTGTGCAGTCTGTCTGCCTATTCTGTCATCTTTTCTCCCCATGCTTTTTTAATAGGAAAAAATTGGAAAGTATCAAAGTGATCAACAATGGTGACTTGTATAAACAGAGTTGAATGCATACAACAAAGTACAGCCATTCAGCAATAGATGCAGTAACACAGAACCATGTTTAAAGTGAAAAAAAGCAGCATAAAAAATTATTTTTTGTGGGGGAAAAAAAAGTGATGTGTGTATGGGTTTGCATATGCATACAAGTGGATCTGCAAAACAATATCTGTAAAAATTCTAAGTAGGTGGAATCATGCAGAATTTTTAAAGTTCCTCTTTTTGCTTCTAATTTCTACAATTCACATATAATTTGTGAATTTGAAAAAAAAGGTTAATTCATTTACAGAGGGAAAATTTACACAATTTCGAGTAGATTTCTATAGCAAGGAATGTTGTCAACATCTAAGAAACCCAGGACAGCATGCTATATAATACAGATTAGTTTTATATTATGGTTAAACACCATGGTTCAGGAAACTGTTTTTCTAGTGTCTTTTAGTCAGCTTAATGATTAATAAGCAACAGAAATGAAACCATTCATATTATGGTAAAAACAGAAGGACTATCTTCCTGAACTGCTTTAAGTATTTAAGATGGCAGAAACACAAAATGCTGGGAATATAATTATTAATGCTTTATGTTACACCCAGAAATACAAACATGTTCTTGTAACTGGTAAGGTATTTTTTTAAAAAAGAAAATATGGCTGTAATTGAAAAATTCATTTTTACAATTGAATGATTAGTAAATAAATATAATTTAATGCAAACTAGGGAATTTCAACAACTTTCTCATTTCTTAGTTTTACCGCCTTATTCTTCTTGACATCTAATGACAAAAAGGACCCATTTCTGCTATCATTAGAAACACTTTCTCCTGTCCAAACCTTCTATAATATACCCCAGAATTTTCTCAATAAGGATATAAAACAGTTATGGCTAAGAGCAAGAAAAATATTCTAGTTGGCTTAATAGTGCATAAAATATCGCCACTTCATTTAACAAAATGGGTTCTGAAGTTGTGTAATCATGCATTATAAGTCCATTAAGCTGTAAATTACATGACTTTAGTTATAGTTTAGATAAACTATAAAGTTTTATAAATTATGTCCTTTTTTAAAAAAGAGGGGCCAAGTCAAAGAAGCATTTTAGAGTCTGAGGAACATTTTTTTAAGAATTTTAAACAAATTTATTCCTGCTGAACAAGAATAAAACAAAACTGGTGACCCCTATTCAAATCGTGAAAGACAATACACCATATTTTAAAACCACAACAGTTACTTCACCCAGGACACCCAATGGTAACCCTGAAAGACAAAAGGGTTATATAAACTTGAAAATAGAACACATCCTTGAAACTCAATTAGAAATCACTTTCACATTAGCTAATCTTTTCATTTCAGATTAAGCAGACAACAAAAATAGCAGACAATAAAGCTACATTCTTTTATAAACAGTGGGAATGTGGGAAATGGACAAGGAAGATGACAAGAAATAAGGCATTAAAAAAAATACTGTCTAAAGAGTAATGATATGATAGTGTAGAGAAAGAAACTCACAGTGATTTAAGAAAAGAAAGTTATCTTTCAAGTGTCAAAATTCCAAGTCATCAATGGTAAATATCTTAACATTTTTTTTAATCTCTTACATATAAACACAAAGCATATAATTATTTAATACTTATCGTTTTCACAGTATATTTACTTTTCACCTCTGCTAATGGAATACATACAAAATGTACTTCTGAGCTACAACTGAATACCCTCAAATTTAAAATACATTTGGCATTGACATTTTATGCCTCTTGACAATGTAAAACTAGTACCATGTTGGTATGATAAATAAAAACACCTCATTACATGGATGAACTTGGAGGACATTACGCTAAGTGAAACAAGTCAATCACAGAAGGACAAATATTATATTAGTCCACTATTGTAAAAAGTAAAAAAAAGAAAAGGTTTACATGTGGAAGGAAAATTTCTTTGTTGGTTACCAGCGAAGGGAGGGGAAGGGAGAGGAATCTGCTAGATAGGTAAGAGACAAGTATTGATGGGGGTGAGGGGAAAGGTAATATACCAAAAGCAAACAAGCAATACAATAACACAAAGGAAAAGGAAGACACAGAAAGGTGCACAAGAGGTATAGACAACAAAGATAAACACTTTGCATACACAATACTGCATTATCAGTAAATAACAGACATTAATCTACAGGTGGACATATAGGTAAACAGGCTGAATGATCATGTATGTATAGGCAAAGCGGAACATATCCATGACCGTATATAAATTTGGCAGATGATATTTCTACATAAGTATTTGTATGTGCTATAAGAATGTCTATATATATAATAGAATTAACACAGGGCAATGTTATGATAAGTTTTAAGCCATAGCCAACCACCCTGAGGGAGTAAGTTGTTGGTTCTGTGGTTTGAGACCATGGTCGCAGGGGATATAAAGCTCAAATGGCATAACATACTACACAGAAACACTGTTCTACATCCTACTTTGGTGAGTAGTGACTGGAGTTTTAAAAACTTGCAAGTGGCCATCTAAGATGCAACAATTGGTCATTCCTCATCTGGACCAAGAAGAATGAAGACAACTGAAAATGCATGAAAATAATTAATTAGTCCAAGGGACTAGTGGACATTCAAACTTTGGCCTTCTTGACCCTGAGACCAGAGGAACTAGATGGTGCCTGGCTACCACTGCCAATCACTTGGAAAGGGATCAAACAGGAGATTCTGGATAAAGTAGGAGAAGGATGTGAAACAAAACTCAAACCCGTAAAAATGACCAGGCTTACCTGTCTGACAGAGACTCATGAAACCCCTGAGACTATGAGCTCTAGTCACTCTTCGGGCCTGGAATTAAACTCACCCCCATGGCTTCCAGATAAACAACAGACAGGTGTATCAGGTGAATATTTACACCAGGTGGGTATACTCCTTAAAACAAGCAACCATGGCAGATCAGAAGGACAGTATTTGGTCAGGGAGATAGCACAGAAGGCAGGGATGCATAGGAAAGAAGGAGACAGGGTAAAGGTAACCACAGGGAGGAAGCAGGAAGAAAGCAGTTACATTATGCAAATTGCAAACAATGTCATGAAATAAAATGTGTATGAACTGCTATATGGAAAATGACTTTGCTCTGTAAACTTTCACCCAAATCATAATAAAAAATTTAAAAAAGAAGAAGAAGAAGAAGAATTTAGAAACATAGCAGTAAAGCACTCTTCTGGTAACTGAAAGGGCAGAAGTTTAAACTTACCAGCCACTCCAAGGGAGAAAGATGTAGCAGTCTGCTTCAAAAGATTTGTAGCCTTGGAAACACTAAAGAGTATTTAGACTCTGTTCTATAGGGTTGCTATGGTTTTCCAACTCATAGCAAACCTATACTGGAATTAGCTGGCCATAATTAAAAGAAAGAAATCAGATACAGAAAGAAATCACAAGGGTAACTAAGCTCTTTGAATGGTAACAAAATTTTGTTGTTTGTTGATTTTTCAGAAATGAACTTAGAAGGTGAAATGTCAAAGAGCTGTCAAAGCAGAGATCAAAGTAACTGAAAACAAAGTAGACCAAAAGAAAAAACAGGTGACAGAAAAAGAAACTTGAATGATATTTGAAAAAACTTAACAAATATTTATTCAATTAAATGAATTAATTTATCTATTGTTAAACACAAAGACAAATTCTTTTTAATATCCCAGAAGTACACCTAATATGTGAAATTTTTCTATATTTATTTCATACTTATATATAGCTTCATAAGTTTTATGGGAGTAAACAAGTAAGAAGAAATTGTACATAGGAAGACAAAACAACACAATCATGGCAAGGTGGACCAATACCACATAAGTAGGAGGTGATATGCAATTCAACAGTGTTAATTGAGGGAGAGATACAGGGCGGTACAGTCTTCAGTTCTGTTGAATAAAATTTATAACTAATAAACATGTGAACACAGCACAGAAAAAACAGTAATAAAAAAACACAACTGAAGCAGCTTATTTGGTAGCATTTTGAGATATTAAAGGTAACTTTATATTAATAAATTTAATGTATGTGTTGTTTTATAGGTCAGTAACTTTACATCTCTAAACAGAAAGGCCTGTCAAGTACTAAAGCAATAGCAATTTTTTTCTACCAACAGCCCTTTCCTTTGAAAGAGAATGAAGCCTAATGGCCTTCAATAAGAAAATGAAAGAGCAAGAAAAAAGAAAATGAACTTTGATAAGCAGACAAGGAATTTATCTAAGCATTCAAGTTTTATGTACCTTCTTACTCATT
>NW_006922529.1:324348-324966 GCF_000298275.1 Orycteropus afer afer | reverse complement strand
TTTTACTGTTATAAAAAAATTATAATAATTGCCAATTCAACATCAGACATTCCTAATTATAATAGCAAGCAATGAACTAACCCACAGAACCAAAAAGATTAGTTTAAAAACAAAATGCTTCCTTTAACATGAATCCAGAAGAACTGGATGATGCCCGGCCACCATTTATAAACACTTTGATCAAAGACTCTTTAGAGGAATCCTGACTAAAAGCGGGAAATGCAGAACAGAATTTCAAATTCTCATAGACTCCAGACTTTCTGGAGCCATGTAGGCTGAAAGAATGCTTTAAACTACTGCCAGGAGATAATCTTTAAACTTTAATCCCAAAATACCCCTGGACAACACCTTAAAATCAAATAATCAACAACAACAACAAAATCAAAACTTACTGCCATTGAGTCGATTCTGACTCACAGCAGCTTAAGTAGTAAAAAAGGTCTGCCTTGAACATTATTTTCTTTTAAGAACTATGTACATGAGATCAAAGTAATGAGAACAGCTCAAAAGATTAGATAGGAATCCTAGTGGGCAGTGATTTAATGTTAATGGAGGAGTAATAATGCAGAAAAGAAAGGTGAGAATGGTAGCACAACTTGATGAATGTAATCAATGTCA
>NW_006922529.1:323458-324091 GCF_000298275.1 Orycteropus afer afer | reverse complement strand
TATGTGGTTTTTTGTGGATAATACATTCTTCTTTAGTGTGGCATAGTAGTCCATTGTGTGTATGTACCATAATATGCTTATCCATTCCTTCACTGATGGACACATTGATTGCTTCCATCGCTTTGCTATTGTAAATAGTGCTGCGATGAACATGGGGTTGCATATATCTGTTCGCATCCTGCCTCTCACTCCTTTAGGATATATACCTAGTAATGGGATTGCTTGATCAAATGGTATGTTTATTTCCAGCTTTTAAGGAATATCACCCTCCCAATTTCCACAGTGGTTGTATCATTTTACAGTCCCACCAGCATTGTTCAAGAGTCCCAATCTCTCCCCACCCTTGCCAGCACTTGTTATTTTGTGTCTTGTTGAACTTTGCTGTACGTGCTGGGGTGAGATGGTATCTCATGTATCTTCTGATTTGCATCTCTCTGATGGCTAATGATCATGAACATTTCTTCGTGTGTTTGTTAGTTGCCTGAATAGTTTCTTTCCTGAAATGTTTGTTCATGTCTTCAGCCCACTTTTATTGGATTGTCTTTTTAATGTTGATTTGCTGGAATTTTGTATAAATTTGAGAGAGAAGTCTCCTGTCAGAGAAGTCGTTGCAAATTTTTTTTTTTTTTTTTT
>NW_006922529.1:309403-322718 GCF_000298275.1 Orycteropus afer afer | reverse complement strand
GGACATTTTCACAATGTTCAGTCTTCCTATCCATGAGCATGGTATGTTTTTCCACTTATGTAGATCTCTCATAGTTTCTTACAGTAGTGTTTTGTAGATTTCTTTGTATATGTCTTTTGTATCCCTAGTAGATTTATTCCCAAGTATTTTATCTCTTTAGGAGCTATTTTATATGGTATTGATTTCCTGGTGTAGAAAAGTCTAACTGATTTTTGAATGTTGATCTGTATCCTACTGCTATGCTAACTCTTTCAATTAGTTCCAGTACTTTTCTTGCTAACTCTCTTGGGTATGCTATGTATACGATCATATCATCTGCAAACAGGGATTGTTTTACTGCTTCCTTAACAATTTGGGTGCCTTTTATTTCCCTTTCTTGCCTTACTGCCCAGGCTTGGACTTCCAATACAATGTTGAATAGAAGTGGTGATTGAAGGCATGCTTGTCTGGTTCCCATTTGCAAGGAGAATGCATTCAGTCTCTCTCCACTGAGAATAAGATTACCTTTTGATTTTTCATATATGCCCTTTATTATCTTCATGGTTTCTACTTCTATTCCTATTTTGCTGAGAGTTTTTAATCAGGAATGGGTGCCAGATTTTCTCAAATGCCTTTTCTGTATTGATTAACTAATATGATCTTGTAGTCCTCTTCTTTCATTTCATTCATGTGATAGATTACATTGTTTTTCTAATGTTGAACCATCCTTGCATACCTGATATGAACCCCACTTGATCATAATGAATGATTTTCTTGATATGTTGTTGGAGTTTATCGGCTAGGATTTTGTTGAAACATTTTGTGTCTGTAGTCCTGAAGGATATTGGTCTGTACTCTTCCCTTTTAGCATTATCATTCCCTGCTTTTTGGTATTATAGTTATGGTTGCTTCATATGTTCTGGAATAGTTTGAGTAAGACTGATATCAGTTATTCTTTGTTTGGTAGAATAGTGTAATAAAAGCATCTGGGACAGGACTATTTTTTTGTTGGTAGTTTTTTTTTGTTTTTTTTTTTTTCATAACCTGCTCAATTTCTTCTATTGTTATGGGTCAGTTCAAATGTTTGACCTCAGTCCGTGTTAGTTTAAATAAGTAGTATATTTTAAAAATTTGTCCATTTCTTACAGATTTTCAAGTTAGCTGCAACACCATTCTTCATAGGATCTTGATATTATCCTTTTAATTTTGGTGGGTTCTGTTGAGACATCAACCATTTCATTTCTTATTCATCTTAGTTTCATCTTCTCCTTCTTTTCCTTTGTTAAATTTTCCAGTGGTTGGTCAATTTTATTAATCTTTTCAAAGAACAAACCTCTAGTCCTGATGAATTTTTGATATTGTCTTTCTTTCTATTTTGTTTCATTTCTTTCTGCTCAAATTCTTATTATTTCTTTTCTTCTAGTGATTGGAGCCTTTTTTTTTTTTTTTTTTTTGCAATTCTTTTTCTA
Source organism: Orycteropus afer afer (assembly GCF_000298275.1). Taxonomy (NCBI): domain Eukaryota; kingdom Metazoa; phylum Chordata; class Mammalia; order Tubulidentata; family Orycteropodidae; genus Orycteropus; species Orycteropus afer. Next base: position 321,270 of record NW_006922529.1, on the reverse strand, counting down.
ACTGGTGGAGATGTTAAGGTTTGGGGGTTTTATTTAATTATTATTTTAAATTGTGCTTTAGGTGCAAATTTAGAGTTTGTTTTACATTCAAAATTTCATATACATTTGCTTTCAATCCCCAATTACCATCCCAAACCCTAATCCACTCTCCTCCCCTCCCTTCCAAGTGACCCACCCCCATGCCCCTCATTCTTATGCACTGCTATGTGTCCGGCATTTCCTCTGTGTGAATGTTGCCCCAATGCTGCCCCATGGTCCATTGCTCCAAGGGGATGCATCACCATAAAGCATGTGGGTGTTCACCCTGGGTTGAGTGGTCTGTGTGTACATCTTACTTACTGTTGGGCTGAGAGCCAACCCCTGGGATTGAGTTTTATTCCAGGCCTGAAGTGTATCCCAGGGCAATAGTATTGGGGAGTCCCACAAGACTCTATCCGACCAGTTATTCTGGTCATTATTGTTTTTGGAATTTGTTCCACGGTTTTCCTTCCACACTATACACGATATCTCCAGTGTTGATCCTTTCCTGAGTGATTGGCATTGCTAGCTGGACACCACCTTGTCTCAAGGTCCATCATATCCTAGGGCTGATTGCTTCCAAATGCCCTTGGTTTTTTGCACTCTTCTTTGCTTCCAATGATAGTAGACCATTAGCTGCATCTTAGATGACCATTCAAAATCTTTTAAGACCCCAGTCACTACTCACCAATGAAAGTTGTGGAACAAGATTTTTATGTATTTTGTTGTGCCAGTTGAGTCTGGTGTCCCCCAATACTATGGTCCTGAGTTGGCAGATCCACTAGATCTCTCGGGATTGCTCTACATCTGTGTTCTGTTGTTTCTGTAAGGATTGCGGGTATTTTGTATCACTGATATCTTTGCAAGATTATACTAAGCTGAATCTAACCTTGGTCTAGAGTATCCTCCTATTCACTGACCCCCATCTGATCTTCTCAAATGTTTATGTGTTTTTCTGTAGCCTGGTGTTTGGTGTTAATGGTAATGCATTATCGTGGATATACTGGTTTTAGGCTCTGTCGTCTATATCTTATGTGCACAATTTGGTGTCCTCCCTTTCCTCAAAATTATCATGGTGGTCACAAATGCTTTCCAAACCATCCCTCCTCTTATAGACCTTACCGTGTGGCCCCAACTACCCGAAATTATTCTTCTCCTTCCCTCTCCACCCCGGTAACCTACAAAGTGAGTTCCCTTCCTTAAGTAATCCCTTTCTTCTCTTTTTACAGTAATGGGCTCATACAATATTTGTCCTTCTGCAATTGACTTACTTCACTCAGCATAATGTCCTCCAGGCTCATCCACATTGTGAGATGATTCATGTATCCTTCATTGTTCCTTAATATAGCATAGTATTCCATTGTGTGAGTGTACCATAATTTGGTTATCCATTCATCTGTTGATGGGCATTTAGGTTGTTTCCATCTCTTTGCTATAGTGATTGTGCTGCAACGAACATGGGTATGCATATGTCTGTTTGTGTCCTGCCTCTCACCACTTTAGGATATATTCCTAGTAATGGAATTGCTGGGTCAAATGGTATTTCTACTTTCAGTTTTTTAAAGAAATACCATAGCATTTGACACAATGGCTGTACCATTTTACAATCCCACCAGCAGTGTATGAGAGTTACAATCTCTCTGCAATCTCACCAACATTTGTTATTTTCTCTCCTATTGAAGTTTGCTATTATTGCTGGAGTGAGATGATATGTCATCATTGTTTTGGTCTGCATCTCTCTAATGACTAAAGATCGTGAGCAATTCCTCATGTGTTTGTTGACTGCCAGCATATAGTCTTTAGTGAAGTGTCTGTTCATGTCTCTTGCCCATTTTTGAATTGGATTGTTGGTCTTTTTGGTGTTAAGGTGTTAATGTTTTCTATAGATTTTGGAGATAAGTGCTTTGTCAGATATGTCATAGGCAAATATTTTCTCCCAATCTGTAGGTTCGCTTCTTACCTTTTTGACAAAGTCTTTTGATGCAGATAAGAATTCAATTTGTAAAATGGCCCAGTCATCTAGCTTCTCTTCTACCTCCTGTGCATTCTAGGTTTATGTCTGATAGTCTATTTATGCTGTAAATTAGGGCTCCTAGATTTGCCCCTATTTTCTCTCTGATGAATTTACAGTTTTGGGTTTTACATTTAAGTCTTTGATCCAACTTGAGTTTATTTTTTTGTGTGCGGTGAGGTATGGGTCTTGTTTCATTTTTCTGCAAGTGGATACCCCATATTGCCAGCACCATTTGTTAAAGAGGCTAACTCTTCAAATTTAATGGGTTTTGGACCTTTGTCAAAGATCAGCTGTCCATAAATGGATGAGTCTACTTCTGGGTTTTTGATTCTCTTCCATTGGTCTATGTGTCTATCACTGTACCCACACAAAGCTAGTTTGACTACTGTGGCTGTATACTAGGTCTGAAGATCCACAAGTGTGAGACCTCCCACTTTGTTATTCTTCATCAGTAGTGCTATTCTTCTCCAAGGTCTCTTTCCTTTCTATATGAAGTTAGTAATTGGTTTATCCATATCCCTAAAAAATGTTGGTTTCTCGATCAAGATTGCATGAAATGTGTAGATTGCTTTAGGTAGTACTGACATTTTTACAATATTCAGTCTTCCTATCCATTAACAAGGTAGGTTCTTCCATTTATGTAGATCCCTGGTAGTGTCTTGTAGTAGTGCTTTATAATTTTCTTTGTATAGGTCTTTTGTGTCTCTGGTAAGATTTATTCCTAGATATAGTAGCTATTGTAAATGGTATTGTTTCCCTTATTTCTTTTTCAGAGGCCTCTTTGTTAATGTAGAGAAATGCAACTGATTTCTGTATGTTGACCTCATATCCTGCCACTGTGCTGAACCTCTCTATTAGTTCCAGTATTTTTTTCCTGAGTCTCTTGGGTTTTCTATGTACAGGACCATATCCTCTGCAAATATAGATAGCTTTACTTCCTCTTTGCCAATTTGGATGCCTTTTGTTTCTCTTTCTTGCCTTATTGCCCTGGCCAGGTCATCCAATACAATGTTAAATAGGAGTGGTGATAGAGGGCATCCCTCTCTGGTTCCTGTTTGTAAGGGGAATGCTTTCAGTCTTTCTCCATTAATAATAATGTTGTCCATTGCCTTTGCATATATGCCCTTTTATTATGCTAAGAAATTTCCCTTCTATCCCTATTTTGCTGAGAATTCTGAACAGGAACAGGTGTTGGATTTAATCAAATACCTCTTCTGCATCGACTGATATAATCATGTGGTTCTCTTCTTTTGTTTATGTGGTGGATTACATTGATTGTTTTACTGATGCAGAAACATCCATGAATACTATGTATGAATTCCACTTGGTCAGGATGTATTATTTTTTCAATATGTTGTTGGAATCTGTTGACTAGGAATTTGTTAAAGATTTTTCCATCTATATTCATGAGGGGTATTTGTCTATAGTTATCGATTTAGTGGTGTTTTTCCCTGGTTTTGGTATTACTGTTATGCTTGCTTCAATTATGACTTTGGGAGTATTCCATCTTTTTCTATGTTCTGGAACAGTTTGAATACTATAGGTGTCAACTCTTCCCTGAATATCTGGTAAAATTCTCCAGTGATGCAATCAGGGCCAGGATTTTTCTTGTGGCAAGTTTTTATGACCTGTTTCAATTTCTTCCTTTGTTATCAGTCTGTTCAAGTATTCTATCTCTGAGTGGGATAGTTTAGGTAGGACTTGTGTTTCTACAAATTTGTCAATTTTCTAGGTTCTCCAATCTGTTGGAGTACAGTTCTTCATAATATTCTGTTTCTTTTTTATTTCACTTGGTTCTGTTCTGATGTCATCCTTCTCCTTTATCATTCTTGTTATTAGCATCTTCTCTTTCTTTTCTTTTGTTAGATTTGCCAATGGGTTGTCAATGTTGCTAATCTTTTTGAAGAACCAGCTTCTTGTTTTGTTGATTTTTCTCTATCATTTTTTTTTTTCGTTTTCTGTTTCATTTACTTATGCTCTGATATTTATTATTTCCTTACTTCTAGCTACTATAAGATACTTTTGTCATCTTTTTTCTAATTGTTGGAGTTGCTGAGTTAGAGTGTTGATTTTGTTTCTTTCCTCTTTTTTAATGTATGCATTTATTGCTATAAACTGACTTCTGAGTACTGTTTTCGCTGTGCCCCATAAGTTTTGGTAAGATGTATCTTCATTCTCATTTGTTTCCAGGAATTTTTTCAATTTTTATTTCTTATATTACCCAGTAGCTGTTGAGCAGTGACTGTTCAACTCCTACATATTTGATGTTTTTTCCTTGATCTCCCTATTATTAATTTCTAATTTTATAGCACTGTAGTCCAAGAAGATGCTTTATAGTATTTCAATGTTTTTTAAGTTATTGAGACTTGTTTTATGTCCTAACATATGGTCTATTCTGGAGAATGATCCATGTGCACAAGAGAGGAATGTGAATTGTGCTTTTGTTGGGTGGAATGCTCTGTATATATCCATGAGGTTGAGTTGTTTGATAATGTTGTTGCGTTCTTCTCTATCTTTGTCTTTTTCTTATTGATCTGTCCCTCCTTGAAAGTGGTGTGTTAAAGTCTCCGACTACTATTGTAGACTTGTCTATTTTCCCTTTCAATTCAGTTAATATTTGCTTCATGTATTTTCAAGCAGTTTCATTGGATGCATAGATATTTAGTACTGTAATGCCTTCTTGGTCAATTCACCCTTTCAGTATTACATACTGACCTTCATTGTCTCTTATGCTGTTATTCACCTTAAAGTCTATTTTATCATAAATTAATATTGTCACTACTGCTCTTTTTTGGTTACTGTTGGCTTGGTATATATATATATTTTTTTTTTGACCCATTAACTTTTGTTTTTATCTTTGTGTCTATGGTGGGTCTCTTGTAGGCAGCATATCGATGGGTCTTCTTTTCTTACCCAGTCTGCCAGTCTCTATCTCATTGGTGCATTTAGTCCATTCACATTGAGTGCAATTAGTGATAGGTATGAATGATTGTTGTCATTCTATTGTTTTTTTGTTTTTGTTTTTGTTTTTTTTTTTTTGTTATCCTGTTGGAGTTTCCTTGGTCCATATACTTTTCTGTGCTGAGTTCATTTTGTTTTCATGTGTTTCCTCTCTTTTCTTCTCTATTGTTGGTTTTGTGCTTACTAAACCCATATGTTTCCTTCCTTCTGGATTTGCTTAGGGGGATTGATAATTTTCTCTGTGATTACCTTGGTGTGCATTCTTGTCTCTATATTTTTGGAACAGTCTGCTCTATGAAGACATTGTCCTCTTTTCCTCTCCATTTGGAAGTTTTGTACCTAGAACTTTTATTCCATCTATTTGGTGGGTTACTGGTGTCATGTGCACACTGACTTCTTTGTTTTTTAGCGTACAGTGTTTTATGATCTTATTTTGAGCATCTATTTCTGATTTGGTTTTAATGTTAATGTCATGTGTCTTGGGTTTTTGTTGTTGTTGTTGTTATCTGTTGAGGGTTCTCTATTGGCAGGACTTCCTTAAGCATTTCTTGTAGGGTTGGTTTGATTTTCACAAAATTCCTTAATTTCTGTTTGTCTGAGAATGTCTTGATTTCACTCATATTTGCTGGACAGTTTGGCTGGATATAGGCTTCTTGGTTGGAAATTCTTTTCCTTCCATGTTTTATATATACCATACCATTGCCTTCTTGCCTGCATGGTTTCTGCTGACTAATCAGAACTCAGCCTAACTCTTTGATTATTACAAAGGATATTTCTTTTGTCCCAGGTAGCTCATAAGATTCTTTTTTTGCCTTTGGTTTTGGAGAGTTTGATTATGATATGCCTCAGTGTTTTTCTCTTGGGATCTATCTTGGGTGGGGCTCTATTAGCTTCTTGGACAAATATCTTTTCTTCCTTAATGATATGGGGGAAGCTTTCTGTTAGTAAGTCTTCCATAATTTTCTCAGTGTTTTTTTTCACCTCTTCTTGTTCTGGAATTCCAATGAGGCATGTGTTGTTACTTTTCATTTCAACATATATGACTCCTGTTCTTTTCATTTCTCTTAAATCTTTGCTCTGATTTTTCTTCATACAGGCTGGTGTCCAGGGATTTCCCTTCTAGTTGGGAAATGCATTCTTCATCTAGTTCTACCCTCTTCTTTTGTGCTTCCACTGTGTTCTGTAATTCTGTAATTTTGGTATTCATCTTCTGGATTTCTATCTTCTGTTTTTGTATGAGTTCTGACTGTTATTTTGAGTTTGAGTTCGTACAAGTTCGTTATTTTGTTCTTGAATGGTTTTCATCAGTTCTTCCAGGGTACTGTCTGTGTTCTCCTTAGTTCTGTTTGGGGATTCCTTAAGCTCTTGTAGAGATCTATAAACATACCTTCTAAATTCCTTCTTGGCTAATTCTATTGCCTCCTCTTCCTCCATGTTTAATGAGACTTTTGTTTGGGATCTTATTTCTAATGTCTTATCCTTTTTTTGTTTGTTTGATTTGAGGTGGCCTGTTGTTACCTAGACATTTTGAAGTTGTTTTTACTGTTAGCTTTGTATTGATTTGTTTTGTCTTGATTTTATGATTTAATATTTTTGCAAAGGTAGAGCTGGTGTATTTTATTTTTTTGGTTAGTAATTCAGGTGTGCTGGGTTGCTCTTCAATTTTCTTTGTGATGATGGAGTCAGTGTGTGGAATGTGGATGCAGGTCTCTGTTCATTGTGAAAGGGGTTTAGGATTTGAGTTGACAGGTTTTGTGGTGGCTTAATGTGGTTTTTCTACTGGTTGAAGTAGGGGAGAGGCAGGGAAAGGAGGAAGAACAAAGAAAAGCACCAAGGTGCCAGAAGCCCTTTCCAGGGTTTTGAGTAACCTGCTAATGATGACATTATACTGCTACTCAGAGTCCTGCAGCTCAAACTTGGCAAAGACTCCAATGGTTAGGAGGCTTCCACTTTCCACCAGGTTCAGATAGCCACAAAAACCCCGTACTCCAGGCCCTTCCATTCCAAAATGCCGTCCTGGAATAGCTGCCCTGATCCATGCTGTGAATTAATCCCAGGGCCCACTTGTGCCATGCTTCCCCCTTTGCTTCCAATCCAGCTTCACCTTGACCCAAAGGGGTCTCTGTTCCACTTCTCAAAAATGCTGCCCTCCCAGTGGTCCCAAATTTACTGATTAAAACAGGTGCTGAAGGTAGATCCGTGGAGTGGCTGTAGTTCCTCTGGTGCATTCTCTCCACTGCCACAGGGAGCCCTCCAATGCCCCATCTTATCAACCGGTCAGTGCTCTGCAGAGCAGGTTCCTGTGTTTTATTCTTTCTAGCTATTTACACTGCCTCTCACTCCTTTCTAGTCCTACTCCCCTGAGTTTGGCCATGTTGGACTTAATGAGCTGTTCAGATCACCAGAATCCCCACTTGAAATTGCTTCACCTAGTTTTTCAGGTATTATGATGCTAGCGGGAACATGTGGGCCACAGGTAAGATGCAGTCTTAAAGTTTTTATTTTTGATGGGCTATGTTTTCTTATCCTGTCTGCAACTCTCAGTCTCGAGTGATGCATTTCATCCATTTATATTCAGTGTAATTATTAACAAGTGTGAATTTATTGCTGTCATTTTGTTGTGTGTGTGTGTGTGTGTTGTTGTTGTTGTTGCTGATTTCTTGGTTCCACATAATTTTCTGTGCTGAGCTCATTTTGTTTATGCATCTTGTTATCATTTTCTTCAGTGCTATTATTTATTTGCTAAATATTTTTTACTCTCCTCTTACTTTGATGTGAAGATTTATTAATTTTCTTTGAGATTTCCCTCTGATTTATTATTTTCTTCTCAAGTTTAGTACAGTATGTTCTATCTCCCAGTTGTCTTTACTTGCTCTCCATATGTGTGATAGTTGTGTGTCAACTTGTCTAGGCCTGGTTTTGAGTGGCTGGGCAGTTGGATGTAGTTATTCCCCACGATGAGACTGCTAATCAACTCCATGACAGAATCTACTGGAGCAGCTGAGTAGCTCCCTTAGGGATGTGGTCTGCTTCCAGTATATAAGCAGCAGCACTGAGAAAGGTCTCTGCAGCTTTTTGGCACACTTTGACCATGCATGTAGCCAAGTCCTCCTTCAGCAGCCTGAGGATGTGGTCTGCTTTCAGTATGTAAAACAGGTTTGATAAAGGTCTGGGAGCTTTTTGGCATGTCTGGATCCTACATTTCACCAAGTCTTCATCTCAATGGCCTGCCATATTGTCTGCCCTTCTTGGGACTGTTCTTGGGATTGTTAATGGAATTGAATTAGTCTCCTGCCATGTGGTTTGATAATTTGGGGACTGTGCCATTTTACTTGTTCATCGTGGGTTTATCAGCCTCAGCAGCCAACAGCTGTCTGAGTTAAGAGAAGCCTTCAGCTTCAGTGGGCCAGGAGCAAGAGGTAGAGCTGAAGCCAAAGGTCAAAGGGCTGTCACATAGACCTGGCACTATTAATTCAGATTTCTAGTCTCCTAAACTGTAAGATAATAAATTCCTGTTTGTTAAAACTACCTATTTGTGGTATGTCTGTTAGAGTGGCACCATATGAGCAAAACAATTTGGAAGTTCTGTACCTCCAGTATTTATTCCCTCTTTTTGGTTTATAGTTGTCCTCATTTACCAATTGATTATTCTGTTTCCATTTACAGTCTTGTAAACTTCTTTGACTTTGGATACTTTCATAACTGGGTTGGTTTCTGGCTTATGTCAACAAGTGTGTTAATCATTGGTTGCTGTCTGCTGTTGTTGGTTCTCTGCCTGAAGGATGCTCTTTAGCATCTCTTGTAAAGCTGGTCTGATTTTAACAAATTGCCTTAATTGCGCTTTATCTAGAAATATCCTAATTTCAACATCATGTGGGAGGGACAATTTTGCTGGTTATATAATTCTTGGTGGGGAATTATTTTCTTTCAGGGTTTTATATATATCATCCCATTTCATTCTGGCCTGCATTGTTTCTGCCAAGAAATCCCAGTTTAGTCTTATTGGTTCCCATTTTTAGGTAACTTTTTGTTTTTCCCAAGCTGTTTCCGGATTCTTTCTTTGTCTTTGGTTTTGATGGGACTGATTATGATATGCCTCAGTGATTTTCTTTTGAGGTCTATCCTGTTTGGGGTGCACTGAACTTCTTGAATGAATATTGTCTCATCTTTCATCATATTAGAGAAATTCTCTTGCAATAAATCTTCAACAATTTTCTCTGTCGTTTTATTTGTCTCTTCTTATTCTGGAATTCCAATCTTGATGATACACCACATAAGTCTTAGGCTATCATAATTTTGATTTTTTTTTTCCTGACAGATTCCTTAACAAAATAGTCTTGAGGGATTTATCTTCAATCTCACTACTTCTGTCTCCAATTGATTCAATTCTACTCCTTTGTCCATTTAATGTGTTATCCATTTCTGAAATCTTAATATTAATCTTATGGATTTCTATTTGTTGTTTTTGTATGGTTTCTAATTTTTCATTTGTCAATTTGTTCCTACATTGTTTTCCTAAATTGCTGTAGAATTTAGTCTGTGCTTTCCTTAATTTATTCAGTGTTTTCCTTGATCTGTTGCTCAATCTATTAAAGGTACCTAAATATATTTCTTTTGAATTCCTTATCAGGCAGTTACAATGGTGCTTCTACCTCAAGGATGTTTTGTGGGTCTATATTCTGTTACCATGTTTGCAGTACTATTATCTTGCTTCTTGTATGGACTGGGATGGTCAGCTGTCTCTGAGACACTGCTGTGTAATTTTATCTATATTTAACTGGTGATTGAATGCTGGTGTGATTCATCCAGGCCTTTTTTTTTTTTTTTTGCTTTGTTTTGATATATCTGAGTGAGAAGGTCCACTATGCTCCTTTATTTCCTAGTTATCAACACTTATGCACTCACCACCTGCTCCCTCATAAGTGTGATAGAGAATGAGAGTGTGTGCACATATATCTGTTAGCTGTTCATGAAGAGTAGTTCAGGGTGAGTTGGGTTGGTACTGGTTGCCATCTACTGTTGATCAGTTGGTGCAGAAGCAAGTGATGGCCCTCACCTAGTAGCTGGGGCTGCAGGAAGTGCAGGTATGGTTTGGTCATGTGGGCATTGTTGCTGTCCCCCACACAATTAGGCAATAAAACAAAAATAAATTAAGAAAAAGAACAAAAAACACAGACTGCATAAATAAGCAGCAACAATCGCCAAAAAAAAAAGTAATTAATGGAAACAAAAATTTTAAAAATAAAATAAAGACAGAAAAAAAAATGAGGAAAAAACTCCACAATACCGGGGAGGTGGGGAATAAGAGAAAAAGAATGATTAAAAACTAATTAAAATGCAAAAAGAAAAACAAGGAATAGGAAAAACCTAAAGTGAAAAAGAAGAAAAAAAGAATGCAAACAGGAAAAGGGAAAGAAAAAAAAAAAATGAACTACAAAAGAGAAAGAGAAAAAAAAAGAAGAAAAAAAGAATAATTTAAAATCTAACAGAAAGAAAATGAGGAGGGCAGGGCACCCACACCCTGTCAGGGCACCCAGACTAGGATGGAATTCCTGCCAGTCCAGAAGGTGGTTGGAGGTGGGGCATGACGACAACTCTGTTCACAAAGACAGGTTGGGATACACAAGTAACACGTGAAATATCACCCCCTTCCAGTCACCAGCATCCAGTGCAGTTGCCCATGCTGTTCTCAGCAAAGAGAGCTTATTTTTAAGTTGCAGCCCAGATCAGAACTCTGCTCACAAATATTCAAAATGGCCACAAGCTCAAGACAGCCAACAGGCTACAGCTTTGTCAATCTACTTATTCTCTGTTTTCTTTCTAGTTGTTAGCCACCAGTGCATTTGCCCACACAGTCCTTATGAAGCAGAGCCTATTGTCTGGTTGCCACCCAGATCAAAATGTCACTCGTAAATATTCAAACTGGCTGTGCCATCAAGATAGCCAACAGTCTGCAGCTCTGTTTCTCTCCTCATTCACTGTTTTCATTGAGGTTCTTCTACTACTTGGTATTTAATCCACTTCTTTATCCTTTCCTACAAAGGTCAGGGTTCCAGGAGTATCTTCTACATCTGCTTTAATTGCATTGTCCTTTTTTTGTTGTAGACAGTTTGTGTAACTTGTCTGCCTATCCCGACATCTTGCTAGAAGTCCTGAACTAGTATATACTTTGCTATGTATATTCTCAACAATAACAACAAAATTGAAAAAAGAAAGAAAGCACTTGGGGGCAAAACTAGTGGAAAGGAAAAAATAATTCACAGAAAAATTTTTTCAAAACTACTTTTTTTTTGGTAGGTATAACATTTAGGTACAAGCCAAACACCTATCTAAAAGACTAATTTAGCAGAGATTTTGGAAGTGCCCATAATTTCAAGGATAAGCAAGCCATACAGAGAAGAGAACATTTCTTTGACCCAAGCTAAAGGCAACTGCAGTTAAAGACAAATTTCAACCATTACTTTAATCTTGATACAGATAACAAAAGCTGACAAATGCAACTTGTCAAAAATGGACAAGCAAGTTGAGTATATTTCTAATTTAAAAATAAAGGTCAACTTGAACTATTAGGTATGTCTATGAAATGAGGAGTATATCCAAGAACATGTATAGGGTTGACAGACAATGGCCTATAAGTTTATGTGAATGATCAGAATTCCAGGTGTATAGTAGAGCTGACAAAGTGCAAGGTTGTAGTCACTGCTTGGTCACAGCCAGTTAGTTACCAGAGGGACCGAGTAGTTGAACCTGTGGGCTCAGGACCATAATCACAGGGGACGTCAAGCTCAATTGGCATAACATACTATACAAAACATTGTTCCACCTCCTACTTTGGCGAGTAGTGACTAGGATCTTGAAAGCTAGCAAGCTGCCA
>NW_006922529.1:301271-308738 GCF_000298275.1 Orycteropus afer afer | reverse complement strand
ACTTCCTACATTATTGGGTATATAAGTACAGTGCATTTATGTATAGAAGAAAAGATATATTAATTGTTAGGAAGAGTTTTGCCATTATTGTTACTTCTCTACACCTAAGTGTTTGTTCTCCAAACTCTGTTGGTCTGAAACTTCAAGGAAAAGATTAGCAAGTGATGACTGCAATGTAACACAAATGCAACCACTGCTGTGGCGTCAGATCTGCCTCAAAGCGACCCCTCCTTGGGTTTCTGAGGCAGTACCACTATGGAAGTAGATTGCCCAATCTTCCTTCCGGGGAGTGGCTGGTGGTTTTGAACTGCCAGACTTCTGGTTAGCAGCCAAATGCCTTAGGCACTGCACCACTAGAGCTCCCAAGTGGTGCTTAGACCAATAATCACCACTTATAATGTGGTGATTATAATAAGACATGGTTTATGCAGGAGATGGATTTGTACCTAATGGTCAATTTAATAATTTACAATAACAAATAACTACCAAGGAGACTGATATTTGCATTGGTCAATCAGTGAATTTTCTATCTCCAAAGGAAGTAGTTTTTAGAAATACAATGATCAGAAGGCTGCCTGATGATACATGAATTCAGAGCTACAAAACCACCTCTCCATGTAAAGCAGGTATTCTAGTCCACTAGTATGTGTGTGTCTACTTATTTTACAAAGTCTAGAGATTCATTATTCTATTATTTCCCTAATCCTCCAATTTTGAACCTATAAAATTGCTATTTTACTTTTGATTACATCAAGATTTATATACCAAAATCCCCAATTTCTCTATTAAGTGGTAATTATTCTTTGACACTACATTCTATTTTCTATCATAAAAAGAGGATGTGAACTTCCAGGGATATAGTAGCATGAGCAGGTCTAAGAACCTGACCCTCCCACATGTGCAACTAGGATAGTGGTATAGGAATAGTTTCAGTATGTTATTGAATTTAAGGTGATATCAATTTTAACGAGGATGTTATAAATTAAAAATAAGATTAAACATAATCCTCATGATAACTACAAAGAAAATATAAGACACACACACACATACATGCACGCACACACACATGGAAAGGAGAATGGAATCAAAAAGGTTCTGGAGAATAAATCAAAACACAAATAAAGGCAATATTGCAGAAAACGAAGGACAAAAAAGACATAAGAAACAAACAAACAAAAAAAAAAAAAACCACAAATACCAAAATGGTAAAATTAAGTCCTTCCTTACCAGTTAGGGTACTTTAAATGTAACAGGATTAAATTTTCCAATCAAAAGGCAGAGAGTCATACAATAAATAAAAAAGAGCTTATTCCCATAAAGTCTTTATTTCAGTGGCCACAGCATTAAGTTCATCTGCATAATGATAACAATAATGAGAATGATAAAGAATATGGATAAAACCTGTACATCAGTGTTCATTGCAGTTCTTTTCACAATAACCAAAAGATGAAAACAACTGAAATATCCATTAACAAATGAATGGGAAATAAAATATGATATATACATACAATGGAATATTATATAGTCATACATAGAAGTGAAATTCTGATGCATGCCATGTGGATGAACCTTGAAAATATGTTGAGTAAAATAAGTCAGTCACAAAAGGACAAGTACTATAGGATCTCATTTACATGAAATGAATGAATACATGCAAACCAAAGATTATTAATGGTTACCAGGTATGGGAAGGAATGGGGGGAGGTTTTTTTTGGAAGGGGAGGTGTTGAGTTTATGTTAATGGTGGTTGAATATTTTGGAAAGGAATAACAATAAAGATGGCACAACATGAAAAACGTACTCAATGTCAGTGAATTCTAAACGTGGAAATGTGTTGTATTGGCCAATGTTTTAGTGTGTATTTCCATCTTAATGAAAAAAAAAAGAAGATGATGAACAATTAAGTAAATGGAGCAGATAGATGGAAGATTTACCATAAAGCTTGGGGATATTCTAGGATCTTTCTAAACTATCTGTACAGAACAGAAAAAATTAATCCTAAAACTGTGCTCTTGCACACACACATACACACAAATTCCTTGTAAGTTCTAAATCTAATTAATCCACTTATTTATAAGGCTAGATTACATAAAATGATTTCAACCAAGAGAAAAAAATGCGGAACAAATTTCAAAAACACAAAAATGACCAGAAATACTGCTCAGATAGAGGCTGGTGGAATCACCGAGATTACACCCTCAGGTTACCCACTGGGCCTAGAAATGGACTCACTTCCGTCAACTGGCTCTTAGCCCAACAGCAGAAAGACTTACATGCAGAACACCCAACCCAGGGCAATGCACCCACCTACTCTAGGTAGATGCACCCCTTATATCAATCAGCCATGGGACATCAGAGGGGAAGAATTCACACAAAGTGAAAGCTGGACAGATAGGAATAAGAAGGCCAAAGGGAGGGAGTAGTCAAGGGAGGAGAGGGGAGGTGAGTTTTTATTGTTTGGGATGATAATTGGGGCTGTGAAATCAAATGTGCATGAACTATTGAATATAAAACAAATCTCCTTTGTATATTTGCACCCCAAACACAATTTAAAAAAAATAGAACTAAAAGGTTTATTTACATTGATAACTCACCCAACTTTTTTGTTTTGTAGTGAATCATAAATTTGTTTGAGCCATGAAATTCTCACCTATATAACTAATCATATATCACATGGCTTTGCATCAGAAAATTTTCAGTTAGGTGTCTCAAACAAAATACTCTAGAACATAAAATCTTGAACGTATATTATCTTCTATACAGGCACAATCATCAACAAGATTTTCCAGTTACTTGTTAGTGCCTCTTACCCCTTCTTTTGGGTCTGTGTGGAGTCCTCCTCCTGCATGACCATGCCAACATGTCCTCTTTTCTATCAGTGGCCATGCCTGGAGAGCCTAGTTAAGATAATACCAAGCAACACATTAGCTATTACAGAACTTCAGATCTTTGAAAAACTGGCTTAGTCAGTTAATCAAACAAACATCCCAGAAACAAATTCAGAGTGTTAGTATTTAGCATACAATTGTACAGCAAAAAAACCTTCAGAATTGGCTTACAGTTGCACTTATACAATGAATACTGAAATATAACAAATACTCATACAAAAGTTACTTTCTCTAACAAGGTACAAAGGATAGTGAACTGAACAGGAGCTCTGGTTGCATAATAGTTAAGGCACTTTGCTGCTAACAAGAAGGTTGGTGGTTCGAACGTACCAGTTGCTCCATGGAAGAATGATAGGGCAGTCTACTTACATTAAGATTTACAGGTTTAGAAACCCAGTCGGTGTTGCTATGAGTTGGAATTGACAGGATGGCAGTGAATTTGGTTTTTTGGTTACTTGTACGTACTCTTACAGTGAAGACTATTTATACTTCTATAAGGTTGTCATCAAGTATCAATTGCCTTTCAACATTCTCAAAAATTCAGTTTCTCAACTAAACAAAGCATGAAAGTATCCTGGAACTAACAGGAAAAGAAGTAGGTATGGAAGGGGTATGAAAATGCAAAAAGCACTTTTAAATCAATAATTTGTTAAAACAATAAAGTTTCAGAATAATTAGAAATATCTCTCTCTAAAAAAAATCTAAATCTAACAAGTTACTTAGAATAGCTTTGAAATTAATGCATAAAAGATTTAATTTCTGTTAAACTTGCATTTGACTTACACTGGCTTTCTTACAGTCAATCGCTACTTTAGCACTGGCAATCTTACTTACTCCACCATTTGGAAAACAAAGTATAATTTGCAGTTAATTATATCCTACTTGTTTTTTTTGTGTGTGTGTATGTGTGTGTGTTTCTTTTATACTTAATATAGTTGATTACAAAACTGACTCTTTTTCTTATTATTCTGGTTCTATGTAGAAACAAAGTTCCTAATACTTAGTAGTCTCTTATGCTATAGTCATTTACACACTTTTGTCTTTCCTACTACATTCTATTGACAAAGTGGCTGCAACAATGGGTACAAACATAGCAATGATCCTGACGATAGTGGAGGAGCAGACACTGTTTTGTTCTGTTGTACACATTGTTGCCACGAATCAGAACTGACTCAATGACACTTAATAGCAACAATGTATAATTGTTTATCTGTGGTGTATTAATTATGCAAAGGCATTTAACTGTGTGGATCATAAAAATTATGGATGACAGTGTACAGAATGTGAATTCCAGAATGCCTAAATGTGTTCATGTGGAACCTGTACATAGACCAAGAGGCAGTTGTTCAAAAAGAACAAGGAGATATGTGGCATGGTTTAAAATCAGAAAAGGTGGGTGTCACCATCCTTAATTGAATCTGTATGCTGAGAAATAATCCTAGAAGCTGGACTATATGAAGAAGAATGCAGCATCACAATTGGAGGAAAACTCATAAACAACCTGGGGGAAGCAGATGACACAACTTTGCTTGCTAAAACCAAAGAGGACTCGAAGCACTTACTGATAAAGATCAAAGACTACAGACCTTCAGTATGGATTACACTTCAACAAAACAAAAATCCTCACAATTGGATCAATAAGCAACAGCATGATAAATGGAAAAAAGATTGAAGTTGTCACAGATTTCATTTTACTTGGATCGACAATCAATGCCCATGGAAATAGCAGTCAAGAAATCAAATGACATATCATGCTGGGTAGATCTACTGCAAAAGACCTCTTTAAAGTGTTAAAAAGCAAAGATGTCACTTTGAAGACTATTGTACTTGATCAAGCCATGGTATTTTCAACTACCTCATATGCATAGGAAAGCTGGACAATTAATAAAAAGGACTGAAGAAGAACTGATGCCTCTGAATTAGGGTGCTGGCAAAGAATATTAAATGTACCATGGACTAAAAGAATGAACGAATTTGTCTTGAAAGAAGTAAAGCCAGAATGGTGCTTAGAAGCAAGGATTGCAAGACTTCATCTTAAGTACTTTGCATGTGTTGTCAGGAGAGACCAATTCCTAGAGAAGGACATCATGCTTGGTAAAGTACAAGGTCATCGAAAAAGAGGAAGAAACTCAGTGAGATGGACTGACACAGTGGCTTCAACAATGAACTCAAATATAGCAAGACTGTGAGGATGGCACAGGATCAGGCAGTATTCTCTTGTAAATAACTATATGAGTTGGAACCAAGTAAACGGTACATAATAACCACTATATCGTATATTTCTTATGATTAGGAACAGTCTCTATGTTTGTGGATATATAGCACAATGTCTCGCATAAGAGCACATTATATTTCAATGCTTATTGGTTTAATTCGAAAAATAAAGCTAATCAAATCTTTCAACTACCCCTGAAAATGTACATCTATTATAAATAAAAAATATTAAAAAGGCTTTCAGATTACTGCTTAAGTTAGAGAAATCAAAAAATAAAGCAATTTGAAGTAATATAATAGTTGACACAATAGTAAAAAAAGATTAGCCTTAAAATTTAAGCTTGTTGATACTTGAAGTGTTTTCATCATTAAAAAAATACATAATGAAATACAAGAGACTTCCAATAAGATGGTGGAATAGGCAGACAAGCTCCACAGACAATTGACAGAGATACAGAACATAATCCTGGTGCCCTGAGCTTTGAAAGGAAGTATACAGAAGTGGATTAGGCACCAACTAGTGGAAAAACCTGAATGAAAACAGTGAGTATGGAGATGGTCAGAGCAGTAGACTGTCAGCTACTCTGATGGGACCAACAGCCTGAATATTTCCAAGTGGTGTTGGGAGCTGAGACTTGACCTAAAGATCAGCCCTGATCACCAAGGACTGCAGGGACGACTGCACTGGTGGCTTATGACTAGGAAGGGAAACAGCAAGGAGGGAGAGACAACATGAGCTGGGGACTTTCTGCTATCTGAAGGGTGCATCCATTTTGACTGTTTACAAGTGGTGAACATTTTGGATATTTAAAGTGACAAAAAAAAAAAAAAACATTGCTCTCGAGTTGGATCCGATTCATAGCGACCCCTCCATGGGTTTCCAAGGCAGAATCACTACAGAAGTAGACTGCCCAACCTTCATTCTGAGGAGTGGCTAGTAGTTTGAACCCCTAGTCTTCTGGTTAGCAGTCAAGTGCCTTAGGCACTATGCCACCAGAGACCAAGGGCACAGCCATTTTGGATATTCACAAGTGGTGGTCATTTTTTATTTTAAAGTGATAGTGTTCTCATTCAGATCCCAGGGATCTAAGAATATTCTCTCTTTGCCAGGGAAGGCAGGGACATATGGGAGGCTGACAATGGGAAAGGAGACAGGTGGTCAGTGTATAAGTGCTGCCAACTGGCAAATAGAGGAGCACAGTAAAATACACTGCTTACACAGATAAAATACAAAGAAAACAAAAATCATGGGCAAGTGATTCAAATACACAATCATCAAATAAATATAAACACAAAAACATCACAATGCTTTGGAGACAACCAAGCATCACTGTCCACAAAAAAAAGCAAGATAAAGTTGGAGAGACAAGGGACCAGGATACAGACCTATCCTGGTCTGTATCCATATCCCTGAGGAAAACGCAGGATTGGAACTCCCTGATAAGGAATTCAAAAGAATTATATTTAGGTACCTTCAATGGATTGAGAGACAGATCAAAGAAAACACTGAAAAAATTGAGGAAAACACAGACAAAACCTTAGAAAAATTTTGAAAGACAATACAAAAACAAAATGACAAAATAAATGAAAAATTAGAAATCATTCTAAATCTACAGACAATAATCCAAAAGATTAATACTAAATTTTCAGAAATAGATAAGACATTGAATGGGCAAAGGAGTAGAATTGAATCAATGGAAGAAAGAATTAGAGAGATTGAATGCAAATACCTCAGTACTTCTTTGGAAAGGGAACAATCAGAAAAAGGATCAAAACAAAATGAAAAAAGCCTAAGGTTCAGGTGGGATACCATCAAAAGGAATAAACTAAATGTAATCAGAATGCCAGAACAGGAAGAGATAAATAAAAACACAGAGAAAATTGTCAAAGATTTGTGGGAAGAGAATTTTCCTGGTATGATGAAAGATGAGAATATACACATTCAGGAAGTCCAATGACCTCCAAACAGGATACACCCTCAAAAGAAAATCACCAAGACAAAGCATCATCAAACTCATGAAAACCAAAGACAAGGAAAGAATCCTGAAAGTAGAATGGGAAAAACGAAAAGTTACCTACAAGGGGCAACCAATAAGAATAAACGTGGACTTCTCAGCAGAAACCATGCAGGTAAGAAGGCGATGGGGATCGTATGTATAAAACCCTGAAAGAGAAAATTTTCCAACCAAGAATAATGTACCTGGCAAAATTGTCCTCAGATATGATGGTGAAATTAGGACATTTCTAGATAAGCAGAAGTTAAGGGAATTTGTTAAAACCAGACCAACCTTATAAGAGATGCTAAAGGGAGCTCTTTAGACAGAAAAGCAACAACAACTGACCATTAACACACATGATGACATAA
>NW_006922529.1:298896-300243 GCF_000298275.1 Orycteropus afer afer | reverse complement strand
GAAATAAGTCAATCACAGAAGGACAAATATAGTATTAGTTTATTATTGTAAAAAGTAAAGGAAAGGTTTATATATATATATGAAAGGAAGCATTCTTTGTTGGTTGCCAGGTGGGAGGGGAGGGAACACAGAAAAAAATGCATCAACCCATGTCACTTTAGTTTTATGTATTTCACTGTACATAAATTATATTTCAATAAAATTCATTAAAAATACTTAATGAAATACATCAACTTAATACTGTCAGTAAATATAATAATCAAGGAGCTCTGGTGGGTAGTGCCTGAGGCATTTGACTACTAACCAGAAGGCTGGCAGTCCAAACCCACCTGCTACTCCTTGGAAGGAAGATTGGGCAATTTATACTGCCTCAGAAACCCAAGGAGGGGTCGCTAGGAGTCGGATCCAACTCAGCAGCAGTGAGTTTGGATTTTGGTTTTAATTAAGAAAAGCACAGTTCTTCACAACACAAATGTGTATCAATACCAAGTCATAACAGGATCACCTCTGGACCAATCTATGAAAATGGAATTACAAAAAGCAAAAGTGCATTCTTGTTCTCATAGGTTGAGATACAAAAAGTAGTTGCCATACCTGGATTAATGAATTTTCAATCAACAACCTTAAAGTGTGTTTTAAAGGGAAAACATGAAAAGGTGATTTTCAGTCTGTTAAGGTCTCTTTGTGATTTATTTCCTCTAAAACACTGAGCCACAAGTTATATCAAGCAAGGGGTCTGGTGAATACCATACAAGATATGGTACGGTCTTCAACAAAGCAAAGACTAAAGTATAAATAAACTTAATGCTGTCATGTACAATGAGAAGACTGAACATATTTTCTTTTTATAACTTTAATAATGAAATATTAATTTATGCAGCCACTGCATAAATTACAACAATGCCTTGTGTGATAATAGTAAATATTTGTTACCCAGGGGAAAAAATAAATAAAGGAAGTACTCAGGATATATACTGTCTTCTAATTTTCTACCATTTTTTCTATCTTGGAAATTTATTTGTCTCATTTTAAAGCAGAGGATTTTTAAAGATATCTTTCAATGACAAAAGCAATTAAATAACACTCATCAACATGTAAACTCAGCATCACTTATACTGTGGGCTGTAATAAGCTGGGTCACTTGGTATTCCGCAATCTGAACACTTCTAAGAAAATCACTTACTTAAAAAACTTACAGCATTCTATATATCAAAATAAATTAAAGTAGCAATGTTGTTGTTGTTGTTGTTGTTATATGCCGTCGAGTCAGCCCCGAGTCATAGCGACCCCTCCTTGGGTTTCTGAGGCAGTATCACTACAGAAGTAGGATTGCCCAACCTTCCTTCC
>NW_006922529.1:297257-298461 GCF_000298275.1 Orycteropus afer afer | reverse complement strand
ATATACACACATATATACACATATATACACATATATATACACATCTATATACATATATATAAAGTTTTTTCCCCCACTTCTAGAAGCAGAACGATACCTTCTTATTAAACTCATGAATAAAATAAAAACACGAAAATGGAAAACATTCAAGAAATACAAACTATGTAGTAAATAAATAGTGTATTTCCCAGGTATATGTAGAAGTATCTACTTTGTCTTACCTTTGTAGTATCTAATAACTGCCTTGACTTGTCTTTCCCCAATCTCTGCCATGTAGTATATCTTAATGATTCTGGGATCTGTTGACGGTAATGGGGGGGGGGTCAGGGAGTGAACAGTTAATATTCAAAGATTATTTCCATTATTATGCATACACATACATAAAATCCAAGCTATAACCACTGTCGGAGTGATACTTCTAATACGTGCCTAAAAAGACAAAAAAATAAAATTTGTAGTTCAGGTATAAAGTAAGTTATATTATTCATTAAAACGGTCAAACTGTATTTTCTTTTCACCCCTTTCTTAAACCCCTCAGTCTTCAATCCCATTTTTAACTTGATCTTAAACTCTATAAAAATACTCCTCTTACTCTAAAAATTTTACTGGACTTACTCTCTATAGCATTTCCTTATGCTCTACCTTGTATCTGTTCCCATTTTGGCCTTAATCTGAAAGTTAAACTTAAAATACTGATAACAAAATCAGTTTGCCAAATATTCTGATGAATTCCAATGAAAGTTTCCCTGGGGCATTGTGGTAGTTAAGTTGTGTGTCAACTTGGCTGGGCCTGGTTTTGAGTGGCTGAGCAGATGGATGTAGTTATTCCCCATTATGAGACTGGTAATCAACTTCATGGTGGAATCTACTGTGGGTAACTGAGTAGCTGCCTTAAGGATGTAGTCTTCCTCCAGCATATAAGATGACACTTTGAGAAAGATCTGTGAACTTTGTGGCACATCTAGATTCTGCATTTGGCTGAATCTTCATCACAGTGGCCTGCCATGTTGTCTGCCAATCTTGAGACTGTATCTGGACTTCATCTAGTGACCCGCCATGTTACTCGATAATCTTGGCACTGTACCATTTTACTTGTTGACCTTGGCTTTATCAGACTCAGCAGCCAGTATCTGCATGAGTTAAAAACTCCTCCAGTGGGAGAACAATGTGGAACAAAACTCAAAATCATTAAAAAAAAAAAAAG
>NW_006922529.1:296349-296951 GCF_000298275.1 Orycteropus afer afer | reverse complement strand
TTGGCAGAGCTGAAGCCCAAGGTCAAGGGGGCTTCACCTAGCCCCTAGAGCTGACACTTTAAACTCGGACTCCTAGAGTCTGTTAGAAGATGGTATCACACAGTTAATACTCATAATCACTTCTTCCACCTGAAAACCAGAACAACTAGGTAAAACAGATACAAATAAAAATACTGGAGTTATGAGCAGTGAAGGAGAAGATATAGTATTAGACTCAGTGAAGGCAAAGAAAGAGAGGAGGCTAAACAATGGGGAAAAAGAGGCAGGCCCACGCAACCAGTGGAGACAGAAACTAAAGACCTATAGCAGGGGGCAGGGTAGAGGAGAAGGAAGAAGGAAATGGAAAAAGAAAAACACCATAGAACCCAGAGGTGCTGGGGACTCAGAATAGCTGCACAGGGAGTTTTATGAGGTTATCTGGGACTTTGTGAGGTAGTGAAGATCTTACGGGCAAATGGATCAGGACCCCTGCTTGGCTTGGGCTACCGCAGAGTCTGCAGCAGAGTGGAAGAAAAGGAGAGGTGCCCTCTGAGTTGGTGTATCCCTAAAATGGATGCAAAGTAGTGGCCTTGGGCTTATTTCTTGAAACCCTTTGTGGTTTA
>NW_006922529.1:295591-296249 GCF_000298275.1 Orycteropus afer afer | reverse complement strand
GTTTTTATGGCTTGTCAGTCCACCCAGAGAGAAGTCCTCCTTTTGGCACTGCTTCTGGATTTGAAACACCTGGATGCCATACTCAGCAGAGGCCCCCCAAAAGACCCAAGCTGCACTGCCCATGCGTGCACTGCTGAGTACATTTCCTCACCCCAAGCAGAAAACTCCTTTCGGCCTTTCTATCCCAGGGTTTCCTTCTGGCATTTTTCCCCCTTTCTCTTTTCTGCCGATGAGTGCAACAGGAGAAACATATTAAACCTCCACTAGGCAACCATACCTACTACAAATGGTACGCAACAACTGTTCATCCTAATACTATAGCCTATTCACAAGGAACAGAGACCAGGGACTTCTGGTAAGAAGGCAGAATAGGCAGACAAGCTACACAAACCCTCTTCAACAAAGAAAAGAGAGACCAATTGACAGAAATACAGAAGATAATCCTGGAGACCTGAGCTTTGAAAGGAAAAATACAGAAGTGGATTAAACACCAACTAGTAGAAGAACCTGAATGAAAACAGTGAGTAAAGAGACAAATAGAGATGGGGACTGTCAGCTGTCCTGATGCCATGGACAGCTCGAATATTTCCAACTGGTGCCAGGACCTGAGAATTAACCTAAAAATTGGCCCTGCTCGCCAAAGGCTGCATGGACAACC
>NW_006922529.1:290107-294976 GCF_000298275.1 Orycteropus afer afer | reverse complement strand
ATCAAAACAAAATGACAAAAACCTAAGGTTCAGGTGGGATACCATCAAAAGGAATAACCTACGTGTAATCAGAATTCCAGAACAGGAAGAGAAAATGCCAGAGAAAATTTTCCAAGATTTGTTGGAAGAAAATTTACCTGATATGACAGATGAGAATATATCCATTCAAGAAGTCCAAGGAACCCCTAACAGGATAGACCCCAAAAGAAAATCACCAAGACATATCATAATCAAACTCACCAAAATAAAAAAACAAAGACTGAAAGCAGCATGAGAAAAATGAAAAGATACCGACGAAGGGTAACCAATAAGACTGAGCTCTGATTTGTCGGCAGAAACTATGCAGGTGAGAAGGAAACATGACGGTATATATAAAACCCTGAAAGAAAAAAAAAATTCCAACCAAGAATTATAAATCCAGCAAAATTGTCCCTCATATATGATGGTGAAATTAGGACATTTCCAAATAAGCAGAAATTTAAAGAATTTCTTAAAACAAGAACAACCTCACACGAGATGCTAAAGCTCTTTTGGACAGGCAACCAACAACAGCAAACAATAACCTACCATTAACACACATGAAGACATAACCCAGAAACCAAAGCACTTATGGAAATATCCAAAGTAAATAAGCCTACAAAATTGTAAACAGAGAAGCAGAAATATCTATTGGCAAATACGAACAACTACAAACTGAAAAGAGGGAAAAAATAGTGCAGTTACAGAACTTTTAAATGGTGAGGAAGTCAAAATAATTGCAAGATAGAATGCACTGTTCTAAACAATGGGAAGAAAATTATAAATCACAGGATAATCTCAAAGAAAAAATGATAAATCTTCACATCAAAAGAAAAGAGAGGACAAGCACAAATATTTAGCAAATACTAAAACAATAGCAACTAAGGAAGTGATAACATGATTCATAAACAAAATGAGCTCAGCACAGAAAATTATATGGAACAAACAAATCAGCAACACCATGAAAATACACATAACTAAATGACAACAATAAATTCATACTTGTTGATAATTACACTGAATATCAATGGATTAAATGCACCACTCAGGAGATGGAGAACTGCAGAATGGATAAGAAAACATAACTCATCAATATTCTGTCTACAAGAGATACACCTTAGAGACAAAGACAAAAATAGACTAAATATCAATGGTTAGAAAAAGATGTATCAAGCAAATGGCAAGAGCAGGAGTGGCAATAACAATTTCTGATAAAATTGACTTTAAGACAAAAACCACCATAAGAGACAAGGAAGGACATTATATAATGATTAAAAGGGTCGACTGAACAAGAGGCCATAACAATAAATATCTATGCACACAATGAAAGAGCCCCAAAATACATAAGTCAGACTTTAAAAGAACTGAAAAGACAAATAGATGAGTCCACAATCATAGCAGGAGACTTTAATACACCATTTTCAACCACAGATAGAACCACAGGAGAGAAATTCAACAAAGATGCAGAAGAACTAAACAATATAATCCACCAACTTGACCTATTAGATATCTACAGAGCACTTCACCCAACAATAGCACAATATACATTCTCGTCCAGTGCACACAGAACATTCTCCAGGATAGCCCATATGTCAGGCCACAAAGCAAGCCTTAATAAATTTAAAAACATTGAAATACAGCAAAGCATCTTCTCAGATCAGAATGCTATAAAATCAGAAATAAACAATAGGAAGATCAACAGAGAAAGCGCAAACACACGGAAATTCCCTCCTTGAAAATGACTGGGTAATAGAAGAAATAGAAAATGAAATTTAAAAATTCCTTGAATCAAGTGAGAATGAAAAAGCAACATACCAAAATCTTTGAGACACAGCAAAGGCAGTGATCAGCAGCCAATTTATAGCAATAAATGCACACAAAAAAAGGAAGAAAGAGATAAAATCAAAACCTCAACCCAACATCTCCAAAAATTAGAAAAAACAGAGCAGCATAAAAATCCTACAATCACCAGAAGAAAAGAAATAATAAAGATTCAAGTAGAAATAAATGGAATAGAAAATAGATAATAGAAAAAAATCACTAAGCCTAGAAGCTGTTTTTTTTTTAAGACTAATAAAACTGAAAAACCACTGGAAAATTTAACAGAGGGAAAGAATACAAATAACACAAATAAGAAATAAAGTGCGCAACATGACAACAGAAATAACTGAAATTAAAAGGATAATACCAGGATAGTATAAAGAACTATACTCCAACAAATTTGAATTTCTAGGAGAAATGGACAGATTTCTAGAAAGATGTGACTTACCTAAACTAACAGACTGAGGTGGGAAATTTGAATAGTTCCATAACCAAAGAAGAAATTGAACAGGTCATAAAAAAATTACCAACAACAAAAAGCCCTGGCCCAGAATGTTTCGCTGGAGAATTCTACTGAACGTTCAGAGAAGAACTGACACCAATCCTACCAAAAATTATTCCAGAACACAGAAAAGGATGATATCCTCCCAAATTCATTTTATGAAGCAAGCATAACCTTTATACCAAAACCAGGCAAAGACAACACTAAAAAGGAGAACTAAAGGCCAATATTCCTCATGAATACAGATGCAAATATCTTCAACAAAATCCTAGCCTATAAACTCCAACAACATATGCAAAAAATACTACATTATGACAAACTGGGGTTCATACCATGTATGCAAGGATGGTTCAACATTAGAAAAACAATCAACATCATCTATCACATAAATAGAACAAAGGAAAAGAACCACGTGATCATATCAGTCAATGCAGAAAAGGCATCTGATAAAAATTCAACACCCATTCTTGATAAATACTCTCAGAAAAATAGGAATAGAAGGGAAATTCCTCATCATAATAAAGGGCATATACATAAAACCAACAGCCAACATTATTTTCAATGGAGAGAGAATGAAAACATTCCCCTTGTGAACAGGAACCAGACAAGGATGGCCTCTACCACCACTTCTATTCAGAACTGTATTGGAAGTCCTAGCCTAGGCAATAAGGCAAGAAAGGGAAATCAAAGGCATCCATTTGTGGTATTTTCTGTTGGAATGGCACTACAGAACCAAAACAGATGTATTTTTTTGTCTTGGTAAAGCTCCAAAACTGGAGTTGAAAGCAGGCAGAACAAAGAACAGCTACATGGCAATGAGGTTTTTTTTTTTTTTTTTTTTTTTTTTTTTGGTACACTTACTTCTGAAATGCACCATCAATTTAGTAAGAAAAATATGCTTCTTAGTGTCATCTCTCCCAAAAGGCAGGTAATACACAAGCCTTCCCTAAACTATACATGGGTCATACAGCTGGACCAGCATCTAAATAAAAAATCAGTGTGGCACACTGCAAACTGAAAAAACAAATCAACAAAAAATGACTACTTCCAGAATTCCGGTAAGATGGTGGACTAGACGGACAGACTGCACAGACCCTCTTCAACAAAGAAAAGGAAAACCAATTAACACAGATACAGAAGATAATCCTGGACCCCTCAGCCTTGAACGGAAGGATATAGAAGTGGACTAAACCCTAACTAGCGGAAGAATTTGCATGAAAATACCAAAAAAGGAGACAGACGGAGCTGCGGCCTGGCAGCGATCCTGACCAATCCTGAAGGCAAGGAGGCACAGACAGCTTAGAGATACCCAACTGGTGGTAAGACCTAAGAATTAACCTAAAAATCAGCCCTGCTAGCCAGGGACCGCATGAAGGACTGCTCTGGTGGCTGGGGAATAAACGGAGAAGGTGAAAAGAGAAAGGCAGGCTGAGCTGTGGACTTTTGCCGGTCGGGAGGATGCCGCCATTTTGAATGTTACAAGTGGCTTGACCATTTTGGATATTTAAAGAGACAGCACTCTCTTAAGATTCGAGGGGCTTAAGAAGAGGTTCTGCTTTCCAGCAACCCCAAGGATACTCCAGACCTGCAAGACTGAAAAGGTGTGACATTCCTCTATTTACTCTTATACCCCACACCCGTTTAGTGAATGGAGGTGCAGCCATCCCCCACTCCCACCCACCTTCTGGGCCCACAGGAACTCCATCACAGTCTGTGTGCTCAGACGGACCCTGGGTGCCCTGCTCTGTCCTCCACTGATTTTTTTTTTCCTTTTGCGCTTTCTTTTTTCTGGAGATTCATTTTATTCTATTTATCTGTTTCAAAACAACTATTATTAATACATTTGTCCTTTTTACTATTATTCTTATTCTTCCCCTCCCAGGTCCTAGTTTTCAGCTTTTTTTTCTTTTCCTGTTCATGGTTGGATTTTTCTTATATTTAATTTTTATTTTCTATTTTTCCCTGTTTTTCTCGTGGTTAACCCCATTCCTTGTTTTTCTTCTTGCATTCTTCACATTTTTTCTTCATTATCTTCCTTCTCTACCTCTTTTCTCTTAGTGTCCTATCCCCAGATATTGCAGGTTTTCTTGTTTTTTCTTCATCTTTTCCCTTTTTTTTTCTTTTTTTTTTTTTTGGTTACTGTTCCTGTGTGATTACATGGTGTGTTTTTTGTCCGTGTGCTTTTAGTTTTTTAATGGTTATTCAATTGTAATTTGTGTCTAACTGAGTGGGAGATAGCCATACTCACCATAAGACACAACAACACCCACACCTCCTGGAAATTCACTGAGCGAGCAGCCACTACCTCCTTCACCACCAACAGGCCAATGATAAAAAATGACCAAGAAGAGCCTGAATCACCCTTGTCTGCTCTTCACAAACAGTTAACAGAGATCTAAATACAACAGCACCACGATGCCTCGGAGCAACAGACCATCACAGTCCACACAAAGAAGCAGGATAAAGTGGTAGAAACAAGGGAGCAGGATACAGACCCAGAACACATCTCTGAGGAAGAAGCAGCATTG
>NW_006922529.1:286828-287375 GCF_000298275.1 Orycteropus afer afer | reverse complement strand
TGGTTTTCTTCATTCTTCTTTGCTCTGGACGAGGAGAGACCCATCGTTGCATCTAGATGGCAGCTTGCTAGCTTTTAAGATCCCAGTCGCTAGTCACCTAAGTAGGAGTTGAACAATGTTTTGTATAGTGTATTATGCCAATTGAGCTTGATGTCCCTTGCGACTATGGTTCCAAGCCCGCAGGTTCAACTACTTGGTCTCTCTGGGTAGCTGGCTGTGACCAAGCAGTAACCACAACCTTGCCCCTTGTCCGCTCTACTATACATCTGGGAATTCTGATCATTCACATAAACTTATAGGAGCATTGTCTGCCAACCCTATATATATTCTTGGATATACTCCCCATTTCACTCTTATGGATTCCTGAAGTAGTTTTTTATAGTTTTCTTTGTAGAGGTCTTTTGTATCCCTGGTAAGATTTATTCCCAAGTATTTTGGTTTTTTGGTAGCTATTGTAAACGGTATTGATTTCTTTATGTCTATTTCAGCAATCTCTTGGCTGGTGTAGAGGAATCCAACTGATTTTTGGATGTTGATCTTATATCCT
>NW_006922529.1:280121-285907 GCF_000298275.1 Orycteropus afer afer | reverse complement strand
TCTGGGCCAGGACTTTTATTAGTTGGTAAATTTTTGATGACCTTTTCAATTTCTCCTTTTGTGATGGGCCTGTTCAATTTTTCCACATCAATCTGTGTTAGTTTAGGAAAGTGGTGTGTTTCTAGAAATTTGCCCATTTCTTCCAGCTTTTCAAATTTGTTGGAGTACAGTTCTTCATAGTATCCTGCTTTTTATTTTAGTTGGTTCTGTTCTGATGTCACCCATTTCATTTCTTAATCGTTTTATTTGTGGTCTCTTCCTCTTTTCCTTTGTTAAATTTGCCAGTGGTTTGTCAATTTTATTGATTTTTTAAAAAAACAACTTCAGGTCTTGTTGATTTTTTCTATAGCCCTTCTACTTTCTGTTTCATTGATTTCTGCTCGAATTTTGATTATTTCATTTTTTTCTGGTGACTGTATGCTTTTTTTGCTGTTCTTTCTCTAATTGTTTGAGATGTTGCTTTAAAGTGTTGATTTTGGCTCTTCTTTTTTGATGTGTGCATTGATAAACTGCCTCTGATTACTGCTTTTGCTGTGTCCGAAAAACATCTTTTAAAAATAGAAAATTTTGCTTTGCAATGGCAGTACCCTACCCTACCCTATCTGCTCAGTAGTGATGGCTTAACTGTGCTCTCAGAGAGGAGGGCCATTCTCAGGCTTTGGAGTGAGAAATTAGACTGTTTTGTGTCTAATTTGATGCATCTGGAGGCTTCCTGCAGGACTGAAAAGGGGTGCTACTTTCACTTTAACATACCATGGAACTCTTGAAGGGTGAGGGCAAGTGGCAAACAATGACTGAAGGCTGTGGCTCTCTGTGACTAATGAGACAGAAGCATACAATCACTATTTCAGGGACAAAGTGGAAGCACTGGTGTGGTAACTAAGGTTGTGTGTCAAAATGGCTGGGCCGTGATTTTGAGTGGCTGGGCAGCTGGATATATTTATTTTCTATGATAAAATCAGACTGGTGTTATCTCCTCCATGGTAGAATCTGCTCTGAACAGTTAATCAGTTGAAGAGGAGTTGCCTTCAGGGTGTGGCCTGCTTCCAGTACATATAGAAAGGATACTGCATTTGAGTCTTCATCTCCAGTTCATGGACTTGATCCAGTGGCCTACCTTGCTCCCTGCGAATCTTGGGACTGTTGCCTTCACAGCCTGTAAACCAACAATCTGCCATTTTACCTGCTAATACTAGATTTGTCTGTCTCAGTAGCCAGCAGCTACATGAGTCCAGCAACTTGGAACAATAGACAGACCTAAAGCCCAAAATCGAGGGGCCTCCATCCAGCACACACAGCCAGCACTGTGAACTCAGAATTCTAGTCTAGTCATCCCCTAGAGTTGGCTCTCTGGATTTGGACTTCTAGCCTCCTAAACTGTAAAAGAATAAATTTGTTTGTTAAAGCCATCCACTTGTGATATTTCTGTTATATAAACACTAACTAACTCAACTCACTGCTGTCAAGTCAGATCCGACTCATAGCGACCCCTCCTTGGGTTTCTGAGGCAATATGTCTGTGGGAGTAGATTCCTAACCTTCTTTTCAAGGAGTGGTTGGTGAGTCTGAACCGCCAGCCTTCTGGTTATCAGTCAAATGTCTTAGGCACTATGCCACCAGAGAAACACTAAAGGACTAAGAATTTTATACTGACAGTGGGGTGCTGCTCTAACACATACCTAAAACGTGGAAAAGGAGTGGAGCATACCCTTGGACCCGATATCCCTGTACTGAGACCACAGCACAGAGACCAGCAGAGAGACAGCAGCAGCTGAACCCAGTGTCTGGCTAGAGACAAAGCCATGGGCTTTGCTGGCCCATGGAGCAAGAGAGCAGAGTGTCTTTGGGCAGGAAGCTTCCTGGTGGAGTGGGTTGCCTTTGGGCACAAATTGGTAGAGCTGAAGAGCTTTGGAACAGGGCAGAAGACAGGCTGGCTTCTTTGAGACACCAAGGAAGCAGGAAGCAGAAGCTAAAAAGACTAGGAAGACTAGGAGTTGCCTCAGTCTCAAAGGGTGGGACCATGGCCTCTGGAGCTTTGTTCAAAGTGTGGAACCACGATAGACTCCTAGGTCTTAAAGAGTCATATCTTCAACATCTCAGTCCTGGAGTGTGGGGCTGCCGCCATGCATGAGTGCCAGTAGGATAGGGCTGTATTTGCTGTCCAAAAGCAAGGTAGTGCCAAAGGGACAGAAGAATGGGACCTGCCAGGCCAAGGGAGTGAGGTCACCACTCACACTGACTAGGAGAATTGGGCCACCCAATGAAGGAAATCTGTACAGCTGCCAAGTTCACATGGGGTGAATTGTGGTCAATAAGGTCCTGTGTACTTCGCTGGGGCATGATTTTGATTGGCTTGGCAGCTGAATGCAGTTATTCCCCATGAGGAGACTGGATGTGGTGTTAATTATCTTCATGATAGAATCTGCCCTGAGCAGTTAATCAATGGAGGGAGAGTTCCCTTCAGGGTGTGGCCTGCTTCCAGTATAGACAGAAAGGATCCTGCATTCAAGTATTCATCTCAGTTCCTGGACTTGAACTAGTGACCTGCTGTGTTGCCTGCTGATCTTGGGATTGTCGTCTTCACAGCCGGGGAGTCAACAATCTACCATTTTACTTGCCAATCTTGGGTTCATCAGCCTCAGCAGCCAACAGCTGTGTGAGTCAGAAGAAGCCTCCAGCTTGCTGCAACGGGCCTAGAACAATAGGCAGAGCTGAAGCCTAAGGTCAAGGGGCCTCCATGAAGCCGCTATAGGCAGCACTCTGAACTCAGATTTCTAAACTAGTCTTCCCCTAGAGCCAGCACTCTGAGTTTGGACTTCTAGTCTCCCAAACTGTAAGAGAACAAATTTCTGATGGGTAAAGCCATCCACTTCTGATGTTTCTGATATAGCAGCACTAGAGACCTAAAACAATCGGTATGAAAATTTCTTGCAGAATTTAGCCCTTTTAACAGTACCATGTATACTAAGGATTCTGAAAACCATATGCATACTCAGGATAAAATGCACATGCACCAAATACCTAATAACACCCTATGTTTTCACCTCAGGATGTTATCCAAACATAAATCCAAGATGCAAAGACTTTAAGAGGTGTCCTTTTGTTTATGCCTTTGTTTTTCTTTTTCAGTGAAGTACAAATACTAGTAAAAACTAGTATTGTAAAACATTTGTTAGTTATGTGCAGGGAAACAAAGTCCTAGATGTCATCGTATGTCCAGGAGGACAATCATTAAAACATAACTAAGAGAAGGTGAACAACCACAGTTGGGAATATTTAAAATAAATAAATAAATACATGTATATATCTTCAAACTATGTGAAAAGAGAAAAATCTGATATTCCTAGCCAACACGTTAAAGTATAAAAATGTCCCAGTTTCAACAAAATATCATAAGGCATACACAGAGACAGGTAAAGATGGCCTATTCAAAATAATAAAACAAGGAGATAACTCAGAAATAAATCCATCCATCTATGAGCAGCTGAAAGGGTAAAAAATGCATTCAATGTGGAAGACAGTCTCTTTAACAAATGCTACTGGCAAAACTGGATATACATTTGCAGAAGAATGAAACAAGATCTGTACCTAACACCATAAACAAAAACTAACTCAAAATGGATGAAAGACCTAAATGTTAAAGCTGAAACTATGAAATTCTTGGAAGGTAATTTAGGGACTCAACTATAAGACCCATGCTTTTGCAGAAATGGATTACCAAACACAACTACAAATGCACAAGCAATGGAAGACAAATCAAATAACTGACACAGATAAAGGCAGACATATGCATACTTATGCTAATTTCAACACTGTACAGAATAGCAAAAAGATGGAAACAACTTAGGTGCACATCAATGAATGAATGGATAAACAAAATGTGGTACATATCTACAATGAGATACTGCTATGATTGTTGTTGAGTGCTATGGTGCTGTTGCGTCAGTTTCTACTCACAATGACCCTATGTACAACAGGAAAAAAAATAAAATAAAACACACTGCCCAGTCCTGTGACATCCTCACACTTGTTGCTACGATTGAGCCCAGTGTAGTACTGAAGCTACTTTACCAATCCTTCTACTGAGGATTTTCCTCTTTTATGCTGAACTTCTACTTTACCATGCATTATGCCCTTTTCCAGGCATCGGTCCCTCCTAGTAACATATTCAAACAATGGAACATGAAGTCTTAACATCCTCCTTTCTAAGGAGCATTTTGACTGCCCTTATTCCAAAACAGATTTGTTTGTTTTTCTGGATGTCCATGATATATTTAACATTACTGGCCAATACCATAATTCAAAGGCATCAACTCTTCCTGGTCTTCATTATTTATTGCAGGTTTTGCATGTTTGTGAGGTAATTGAAAATAGGTCAAACGCTTAGTTCAAACACATCTTAGTCTTCAAAGTGACAACTTAGCTCTTTAATACTGTAAACATATCTTGTGCAACAGACTTGCTCAGTGCAATACATCACCCGATTTCTTGACTGCTGCTTCCATGGGCACTGATTGTGGATACAAGTAAAATGAAGTCCCCGACGACTCCCATCTTTTCTCCATTTATCGTAATGTTGCTTTTTGGTCCTCTTATGAGGATTTTCATTTTCTTTATGTTAAGATGTAATCCATACTAAAGGCTGGAGTCTTTGATCTTCATCAGTAAGTGCTTCAAGTTTTCTTCACTTTCAGCAATCAAGGTTTTGTCATCTGCATATCACAGGTTGTCAATGAGTCTTCCTCCAACCTTGGTGCTGCATTTTTCTTCATATAGTTCAGCTTCTCCAATTATTTGCTCAGCATAGAAAGTGAGTAAGTATGGTGAAAGGATACACCCCTGACCCACACCCTTCCTGATTTTAATCCAAACCATGCAGTATACTCTTATTCTTTTTGAACTACTGCTTCTTGTTCTATGTACAGGTTCCTCATGAGTGCAATTAACTGTTCTGGAATACCCATTCTTTACAATGTTATCCATAATTTTATTATCCACACAGTCAAATGCTTTTGCATATTCAATAAAACACAGGTAAATATATTTCTAGGATTTTTTGCTTTCAGCCAACATCCATCTGATATAAGCGATGACACCCCTCATTCCATGCCTCCCTCTGAACCTGGCTTGAATTTCTGGCAGTTTGCTGTCAAGTTATTGCTACAACTGTTTTTGAATTTTCTTCAGCAGAATTGTCCTTCTGTGTGGTATTAAGGACACTGTTCAAAAATTTCCACATTGTGTTGGATTACCTTTCTTTGGAATGAGCACAAATATGGATCTCTTCCAGTTGGTTGGCCAGGTAGCCATCTTCCAAATTTCTTGGCATAAACAAGTGAGCACCTTCAGCCCTGCATCCATTTGTTGAAACATCTCAAAAGCCTTGTTGTTCACCAATTCTTTCAGCACAGCTTGCAGTTCTTCCTTCAATACCATTAGTTCTTGATCATAAGCTACCTCTGGAAATGGTTGAATGCTGGCCAATTCTTTTTTGGTATAGTGACTATGTTTATGCCTTCCATTTTGTTCTGATGCCTCCTGCATCACTCAATATTTTGCCCATAGAAACCTTCAGTATTGCAACTCAAGGCTTGAATTTTTTCTTCAGTTCTTTCAGCTTTAGAAATGTTGAGCATGTTACTCCCTTTTGGTTTTCTAATTCCAAGTCTCTGAACATTTCATTGTAATACTTTCCTTTGTCTTCTCAAGTCACCCTTTCAAATCTTCTCTTCAGATTTTTTATTTCATCATTTCTTCCATTTGCTTTAGTGACTCTCCATTTAACAG
>NW_006922529.1:277105-277916 GCF_000298275.1 Orycteropus afer afer | reverse complement strand
AACGTTGTAAAAATGACAGTATTACCTAAAGCAATCTACAAATATAATGCAATGCTGATGTATAATCCAGGATCTATTTTTAAAGAGATGAAAAATTTAATCACCAATTTTATATGGAAAGGAAAGAAACCTTGGATAAGCAAAACATTATTAAAGAAGAAGAAGAAAGTAGGAGGCCTCATGCACCTCAATCTCAAAACCTACTATTGAGCTACAGTAGTCAAATCATCTTGGGATTGGTAGAGTGACAAACACACAGACAAGATGAACAGAACTGAGAACGCAGAAGTAAATACATCCACTTATGGACAGCTGATCTTTAACCATGGGCTGAAACCTACTAAATGGGAAAGTCTCTTTAACAAATAGTGGGGGAAAACTATCTATCCATTTGCAGAACAGTGAGACAGGATCCATACCTCTGACCATACACAAAAAGTAACTCAAGACAGATCAATGACCTAAATGTAAAACCTAAAACCATAAGGATCAACGAAGAAACAGGGGCAAACTTAGAGGCCCTGATATATGGCATAAGGACACAATCAAACATAACTCAAATGAACTTAGAGGACATTATTCTGAGTGAAACAGGTCAAACACAGAAGGACAAATGTTATATTAGTTCATTAAAATAAAAAGTCAAGGAAGTTCAGGCAAGATGGCGGACAAGGCAGAAAGACTGCACAGACCCTCTCCAACAAAGAAAAGGGAAACCAATTAACACAGACACAGAAGATAATCTTGGATCCCTGAGCCTTGAAGGGAAAGATATAGAAGTGGACTAAACCCCAACTAGCAGAAGAATTTG
>NW_006922529.1:270768-271622 GCF_000298275.1 Orycteropus afer afer | reverse complement strand
GCTCTGTAAATCTTCACCCAAATCATAATAAAAAAAATGTGCTGATTGTCACTGGTGACTGGAATGCAAAAGTTGGAAACAAAGAAGAATCACCGGCAGTTAGAAAATATGGCCTTGGTGATAGAAATGATGCTGGATATTGCATGATAGAATTTTGCAAGACTGATGACTTACTCATTGCAAATACCTTTTCTCAACAACATAAATGGCAGCTATATACATGGACTTCACCAGATGCAGTACACAGGGATCAGATCAACTACATCTGTGAAAAGAGGTGATGGAGAAACTCAGTATCTTCAGCCAAAACAAGGCCAGGAGTTGACTGTGGAACAGACCATCAATTGTTCATATGCAAGTTCAAGTTGAAGCTGAAGACAATGAAAACAAGTCCATGAGAGTCAAAACACAACCTCCTGAATTTAGAGAAAATCTAAAGAATAGATGTGATGCAATGAACACCAATGACTGAACACAAGAGGACCTGTGGGATGACATCAAGAACATCATCCATGAAGAAAGAAAAAGGTCATTAAAAAGTCAGAAAAGGAATAAAAGACCAAAATGGATGTCAGAAGAGACTCTGAAACTTGCCCTTGAACAGAGAGTAGCTAAAGCAAATGGAAGAAATAACAACATAAAAGAGCTGAACAGAAGATTTCAAACAGTAGCTCAAGACAAAGACAACTATTATAATGAAATGTGCAAAGACCTTGATTTAGAAAACCACAAAGGAAGAACACACTCAGCATTTCTCAAACTGAAAGAACTGAAGAAAAAATTTAAGTCTCGAGTTGCAATACTTAAAGATTCTAGGGGCAAAATATTGAATGATGCGAGAAGCATCAAAAGAA
>NW_006922529.1:268759-270523 GCF_000298275.1 Orycteropus afer afer | reverse complement strand
AAGCTGAACTGAAGGAACTGGCAAAGAACAAGGCTCTAGGATCTGACAGTATACCCACTGACATATTTCAACAACAGGTGCCACACTGGTGGCAGTCACTCATCTGTGCCAAGAAATTTAGATGACAGGTACCTGGCCAACTGACTAGAAGACATCTATATTCGTACCCATTCCAAAGAAAGTTGATCCCACAAAATGTGGAAATTATGGAACAATACCATTAATATTACACATAAGTCTTCCTGAAGATAATTCAAAATTGGTTGCAGCTGTATATTGACAGGAAATTTCTATAAATGCAAGCTAAAATTCAGAAGTGGATGTGGAAGGAGGGATAGCATTTCTGATATCAGATGGATCTTGACTAAAAGGAAAGAATACCACAAAGGCGTTTACTTGTGTTTTATTGCATATGCAAAAGCATTTGACTGTGTAGATTATAACAAATTATGGATCACACTGAGAAGAATGGGAATTCCAGAACACTTGATTGTACTCATGAGGAGCCTGTACATAGACCAGGAGGCTGTCGTTTGAGCAGAACAAGGGCATACTACATGGTTTAAAATCAGGAAGGGAGTGTGTCAGGGTTATTTCCTTTCACCATACTTATTCAATCTGCATGCTGAGCAAATAATCTGAAAAGCTGGACTATATGAAGAAGAGCATCAGGATTG
Source organism: Orycteropus afer afer (assembly GCF_000298275.1). NCBI lineage: Eukaryota > Metazoa > Chordata > Mammalia > Tubulidentata > Orycteropodidae > Orycteropus > Orycteropus afer. The sequence continues at coordinate 269,846 of NW_006922529.1, read as the reverse complement.
GAGGAAGACTCATTAACAACCTGCAACATGCAGATGACAAAACTTTGTTTGTTGAAAGTAAGGATGACTTGAAGCATTTACTAATGAAAATTAAAGGCTACAGTCTGCAGTATGGATTATATCTCAATAGAAAGAAAAAAAATCCTCACAACTGGACCAATAAGCAGCATCACAATAAATGGAGAAAAGATTGAAGCTGTCAAAGATTTCATGTTACTTGGTTCCACAATCAACACCAATGGAAGCAGCAGTCCAGAAATCAGACGATGTACTGCACTGGGCAAATCTGCTGCAGAAGATCTCTTTCAAGTGCTGAAAAGCAAAGATGTCTCTTTGAAGACTCAGGTGCACCTGACACAAGCTATGGTATTTTCAATTGCCTCATATGCATGTGAGACCTCAACAATGAATAAGAAAGACCAAAGAACAGTTGATACTTTTGAGTTGTGGTGTTGGCAAAGAATATGCAAAGTACCATGGACTACCAAAAGAACTAACAAATCTGTTCTGGAAAAAGTGCAGCCAGAATGCTCCCTGAAAGAGAGAATGGCCAGACTTCGTCTCACCTCCTTTGGTCATGCTGTCAGAAGGGATCATTCCCTGGAGAAATATATCATGCTTGCTAAAGTGGAGGGTCAACGAAAAAGAAGAAGGCCCTCAACAAAATGGATTGACACAGTTGCTGCAACTATAGGCTCAGGTATGTCAAGGATTGTAAGGCTGGCACAGGACCAGGTAGTGTTTCATTCTGTTGTACATACGTTCGCTATGAGTCAGAGCCAACTTGAGAGCACCTAAAAACAACATGTATGTATACGTGCTACAAATACATTCTTGAACATAGCAGAGCACACAGGGGGCAAAGTTATGAAAACTTCTTAATTATAACCAAACACCTTGGGGGAATAGGTTGCCGGGCATGGGGGCTCAGGATCATAGTCTTGGGGGACACTAAGGTCAACTGGCATAACACAGTCCACCAAGACAATTTTCCATATCCTACTTTTGTGAGCAGTAACTGGTGTCTTATAAGTTTGTGAACAGCCATCTTAAGTACAACTATTGGTCTCTCCCCATCCAGAGCAAA
>NW_006922529.1:256421-267949 GCF_000298275.1 Orycteropus afer afer | reverse complement strand
ATGTGAGAGATGTAAGAGATATGCTGCTGAGAGAGAGGCTTGTTACTGAGAGAGACTGTGAGAGATGGCCAGCTGATGAGTGAGACGGCTGGCTGAGAGAGACTGAGCATGTTCTTGAACTTGAATTGTAGCCTATTGCTTCCCTTATAAACCCCATAATCTGTGAGTTCTGTGTGGCCACTGCAGCAAATCATTCAACCCAGCAGAGAGGTGGTGGGTGCCACAGGAGGAATGATGGTATCAAGGTTAGTAAGAGGGCTGGAGGGTGGCAGCATGGCTGGTCTCATAAGAACAGGCCTTGGGCTGCTGATGGTGATTCTGTCTTCCTCTTGTGGAGTTAGAGGAGGTCAGAAGATGCTACCTCCCTGCCCCTTTAGCAGGACTGCTGAATGAAAAAGCAATTTGTTCTGTAATCTTTCATCAAAATAGCTATTTTAAAAAAAGAAAGTAGATTAACTACTATAATGTTCACACAAAGAACTAGGGTACATTGCAAGGCAGTTCCTTAATGATCTACTGAAAGTAGCTGAATGTTACCTAATTTAACTTAAAAGTTGGCATCCTGGTGACTAAGACTGAGGGCCACATGGTTATGAGTCATACCCTGACCACCACATAGCCAGATAGTCAAGCCTCAGAACCAATCCTGTAAGCATTTTTGATCTGCAGTTGTATATGTATCTCAATCATGGTCCTTTTACTGATTCTATAGTCCCACTTATAACAGTGGTTTGTTGACCTACCACCAATCATGATCTTGAGATGTTTTCTATCATATATAGTAAAACCATGGCTGTGATCAGCAGAATCATCGGGCTCTGTATTGGGTACGTGCTGACAGTTTCCCTCATTCAGGATGATGATGATGTTTGTTTGGTCTTAGTCCTATTTAAAGCTTAATAAAAAGATCCCTATAGAAAAAAATATTTTAGTATAAAAGCCTGAGATATAATGTCATTTGAATTAGGCTTTCTTCCCAACTAGAGAGAAAATCTAAGAGAATAACTTCCTAGATTTCGTAATCATAGTCCTTAGCTGAAAAGTGAAGGATAAAGGATCTCCTTTATTGTGTTAGGTATTAAATAAATGTTTGTTCAATGAATGAAGAAATGGCAATATAGCATTAGGATTTTGGACAGCTAACTTCACCTGAGTCTTTGTTCATTAAGCCACAAAATCATCAGGTTGAACTCCACTGCTATAAAATTCTAGAACGCTGGGAAACTTTTTTTGTTGTAAAGGACCAGATAATAAATAGTTTAGGCTTGCAGGCATATAGTCTCTTTCATAACTACTCAAATGTCATCACACCATGAAAGCACCCATAGATGATATGTAAACAAATGAGTGTGGCTATGTTCCAATAAACTTCATAAATTTTACAGGACATAAATTTGAATTTCACATAATTTTCATGTCACACACTATTCATGTTTTCATTTTTCCCTAACCATAAGAAATGGAAACATCATTCTCAGCAAAGGCATCTTACAAAAATAGGTGACATGCTGTATCTGCCCCAACAGCTTAAGATGTTTTCTAAAATCCCTTTAACTTCTAAGGATTCTATGAATGCCACGGTAAAACAATACATAGCACTATCATCAAAAAAATCACTACCACCATCAACACAAAAAACCAACCCACAAACACGTTTATTCACAGAATTCCACTACCCTTCAACCATATTTCCCTTTATCTACAAGATTTTTACATGTCTAGGGTATAAAAAGGAGCCCTGGTTGCTCAGTCGTTAAAGCAGTCAGCTGCTAACCAAAAGTTCAGTGGTTCAAACCCACCAGCCACTCCGTGAGAGAAAGATGTGGCAGTCTGCTTCTGTAAAGATTTATAGTTTCGAAAATCCTATGGAGCAGTTCTACTCTGTCCTATAGGTTTGCTATAAGTCGGAATCAACTCAATGGCAGTAGGTTTTTCTGGCTTAGGGTATATAACACCAGCAGCAAGGCTTAGTATTTAACAGACATCAAAAATCAAATCATTCTTCACAGTTTTTATGTTTGTTTAGGCAACTTCTATGAAGTATGTTTGGGCATAAATCCTATGCACAGTAAGAAACTCATTTATCATGACATTTTTTAATCATCATGAAATCTGGTCACTGTTTTGTATGTTTCAGCTATGTGGTAGGAGATTCCATGCTGTTTTCTAATGGAGTAGCAAAGAATTATAAGGCTTTTTCCAAATTCAGAGTCATAAAAACCAATGAAAAAACTTCAAAACCAATGCCTTTTAAACATGAAATTAACAATTTACAAACATGTAAAAAAAGAATTTTCTTATCATATTAAAACGAATTTATTACCAAGAATATATTTTAGATACATTTGGTAGTAAATTACTTCATTGGGCTGGCTTATCAAAAGACAAGAACTTTAGAAAATTGGTATGAATCAGTTAGTACTTACAGGATTCTTAGTCTTATTCTGTGCACAGAATGAAGAAATTATCACACATTTCACATTGCAGCTGGAATGCCAAGATAATGTGAAAGTTGAGAAAGTAGAATTGGATCTATTTTCTGCTACTTTATAGTTTAAACTGCCCTTAGTTTAATAGTCTTGTTTTTCATGTTTACTAATGTGAACTTGGAAGAGAACCCACAAGCACATTTCTTAACTTTCATTTTCATAACTGGACGATTTAAATCAGTAGCAGACTCCCACTTTGTGTAGTTACATTTTTTCTGTAAATGTTAATTTACGTTTGTTTCTTTTTATGAATGTGCCAGATTGCCACTGATGAACAAATTACCTGGCGAATTACCCTAAACTCATCAAAGACAACATTTTCATTTACTTAAGTCATTCTGCAGAGTTCACTATGCAGGTTATATCAAAAACAGCTCCATTCTCTTTATAAGCATTCCAACAAAGACTGAGAACAGGAGGTTCTTTGGCAAGAAAAATGTGACAAAAATATGTGCTTATAACAGAGGTACAGAATAAGAGAATACTGATGTAAACAGAAACCCAACTCAAGGGCTTATAAATGATACCTCTTAAGATGTCTGCTCAGCAATAGATGGAAAAGTAATTTTAAATGAGGTATTTGCTTTTGTGAATTTTATATTCTTTTTGTCTTATCCATAACTAGTCTTTTTTTTATACATAGCTTGCTGAAAGTTAACTTCTACTATGTTGTAGTTTGCTGTTGTCAAGCAGGCCTCCAACGCATGGTGACTCCATGCACAGTGGAATTGGATGGTTGTGATCCATATAGTTTTTCTTTGCACTTTTTTGGTAAATAGATTGCCAAGCCTTTTTTCCTAGTGACTTAGTCTGGAAGCTCATTGAAACCTGCTCAGCATCATATCAACACACAAGCCTCCAGATACACAGGTGGTGGCTGCACTTGAAGTGCACTGGCCAGAAATCAAATTCAGAACTCCTGCATGGAAGGTGAGAATTCTACCCTTGAGCTACCACCACCACCAGTTGTCACTAAGTCAATTCTGACTCATGGCCACCCCATATGTGTCAGAATAGTACTGTGTTCCATAGGGTTTTCAATGGCTAATTTTTCAGAAGTAAATCACCAGGCCTTTCCCCAAAGGTGACTGGGTGGACTCAAATCTCTAACCTTTTGAATAGCAACTGAGTGCATTAAACACTGCTCCCTAATTTCTGCTATTTAAGTAGATTGTTCTTGTTATTAGGTGCTGTGGAGTCAGCTCCAGCTCACAGTGACACTGTGTACAACAGAACGACACAGTGCCCAATCTTGCACCACCCTCACAATCCTTGCTATGCTTCAGCCCACTGTCACAGCCACTGTTGTCAATCCATCTCATTGAGGGTATTCGCCTTCTTCTCTGACCAAGCATGATATCCTTCTCCAGGCACTAGTCCCTTCTGACAACATGACCAAAACAGGTGAGACAAAGTCTGGCCATTCTTCCTTCTAATGAGCATTCAGACCATACTTCTTCCAGGACAGATTTATTGAGGTACGTAGACATGGGTATTTGAGGCAATTTCTGATCACAATCTGCTATTCTCTTCAACATGGGTGTTGTCTTGTTATATCCTTGCTATCTCTATTTCATTTCTTTCATTTTTTGTCCTTTAATACCATTTTTTCTTCTCTCTGCCTATTTTTCAATTGTTAGTTTAGTACTGCTAATGGTATTCAAGACTCAAAAGGCTTGAATTATTCCATTATCTCCTCATAGTCTAATTAAAGAGAGATATGATATAGAATGGAATTGTGTTTCTGAAAACATTATGATTGCCTAAATCAACTGAATTAACCCTCAAGTAAAAAAAAAAAAAAAGAACCTTTTAAAAAGATACTACAATCCTCTCCCCTCCACATACAATGTCTTAATTTTGCTGCCTTAATTTTGTTTTTCAGATTTATTTGAGCCCTGAAGTCTATCAGAGTTTTACATAAATATCCACTCTTCATTTCAACTATACTTTAAAAATTCCAAAAGGTGACCATAATCCATATAATGGCTAGAACTTAATGCCAGGATGAAAACAGACAGCTCTACCAGAAACATTTTAAGAACTGTATTAAAAAAGAAGAAGAAGAAAAGAAAAAGAAAGAAAAGAACTGCCATGAAAAGAAGCACCTAAAGTCTTAAGGCCACTCTAGAATGCTTCAAGTAAACAAACCTTATACTAAATTGTCATAGTGACTGTCTTAAATTAGAGCCAGTGTTTCTATACAAAAATGTTCTCTTACACAATGTAAAAACAATTTTAAATACATGATCTTTAAGAGGTTATAACATAAAACTGACTGAGGCAGGCATAAAAATCACAAGACAAATGCTATGGTAAAATATATTTTGACTGCCTTCCCACAATGACCTCCTCCTAGAAAAAAAAAAAAAGTCTTCAATTGTAGTTCATCCAGTGCAGGATTATCCAGTAAGGTAAGCATGGGCTGACTTGTGCTTACTTACTAATCTGCAGTGAACAATTTCGTATTTTTTCCACACATCAAAGATTCTGCTTCTAGGTATGGCTAGCATCTATCTCTCCCAACCCCACAATACCTTCCTACAGGATGAAAGCCTCTTTGCAAATTTACAATCCCTGACAGGGATGGAGTACCAATAAGCAAGGCAAGCTTGGACTTACTTGTGCTTACTAATTTGTACTGAACAGTTTCACATATTTTTCACCACACAAGATATTCACTACAGATCAATAAGTAAGCACAAGTAAGCCCATGCTTACCTTGCTTATTGGGTAATCCACCTGAGTTCATCCCCAGAGATGCTAAGTCCACACCAATACAGTGGATTCCTTGAAGATCAAGATAATGAACATTTCATCCACTTATCATATTTTCACTTTGGTAATAGTGCTTCTATAATTATTTTAGTAAAAAGAATACCAGCAACTATTCACTCAGTACTCTGGTGGCCCTTCTATCCAATAATACATATTTCATTTAATTCTCACTAAAACCCTATAAGGGAGCTATTATTATGATTCTTATTTTACAAACTGGAAACTGAGGTTCAGAGAGTCTGACTTGCTTGTGCTCAAAAAGGTAGTAAGTGATCCAATGGACAAATCCATACCTAAAGGCACTGATACTACTATAGCAATGTCACTAGTCCTAGTGAATTTAATAATCATCATCTTCCTTATGGATAATCCTGAGACGTCCAGGTTGTTTTCTGTGTTGTTAACAGGGCTCACAAAAGTTTTGTTTTGTTTTTACAAGTATCAATGTAGTTGTGAGGTTAAAAATTAAATATACAGGGCTAGCACCACTGAAAATGGCAGGATACACACTCCAAAAATTTGTGCTTCTACTAAAGCAATGATTAAGCTGGGGAAAACTGTCAGGATCATTATTTTAAGAACTCTAGAATCTAATGAAAAATATAAAACCACCAGAGGAGGGCTTAATTTAAAAAGAAGCTGTGAAATTTCAATAAGAGAATATAATGGCATTTTCACTTACCACCTACCATATCCACTCCTCAGATCAGAGGCCCCCATGGTGTGGCTTACTGAGGCCAGTGGGTGCAATAATAACCCTGATCTCAAATTTTGTGGTAGTGATTTTTTTTTAATCTTTCTAGTGGCTCCCTGATAGACTTTTCACAGGAGCTTGACGTTCTTTTGTCCCCATAGGAACTCATTCAGGGCTGGGGTGGCCCGAGTGGTATTTGCTGTAAGCATATGAAGACATATACTAGCTATAGATTTCTAGAGCAAGTGAGAAATATAGGACAAGAAGCAGATAGACCAAAATGCCTAGGAAGGAAGAGGCTAAGAAAGGAGACATATGGGGGAATGAGAGCTTTGAAAAGTTCCTACATATACTGAGGAATCCAAAAGGTCACGTACATGCTCAAGGATAAACATATGCTCAGAAAACACCTGAGAAGGCTGTAAGATTTCATCTCTAATCTTTAGGTTCTGCAAAAGCAGGCAGTAAAAGGCTAAGACAGAATTTTAAGTAACTTTGGTAAACATTAGAGTATGGCAGTAGTAGTGGTTCAATGGTAGAATTCTTACCTTCCATATGGGAGACCCAGGTTCAATTTCTAGCCAATGCACCTAATATTCAGCCACCATCAATGTCAGAGGAGGCTTGTGTGTTGCTATGATGGTGAACAGCTTTCAGCAGAGTTATCAGGCTAAGACAGACTAAGAAAAGCCTAGCAATCTAATTTCAAAAATTACCGACTATCATATAAATCACAATGGTTTCATTCATAACTGATCATGGGAATGGCACAGAACCAAGTAGCATTTCTTTCAGTTGTGCATGATGTCACCAAGAGTTGAGGGTGACTCAATGGCAGCTAACAAGTATTGGAGTGTCCAACACAGAGTCAATATAGAAAGGCTGGAATAATATTTTGTATTATTTTGTTTCTTTTTGGCTGTAGACATTTAAGGAAAGCTCTGTCAAATCACTAGCTAATCATTAAGCTTCAGTGGGCAGATAACACAGCTAAACAAACAATTACAACCCACCTCATGCTACAACAAACAACCCTGGGAAGGACAGGGAACCTGATCTCCACAGTTAATAAATTATAATATTCAAAATGTCTAGTTTTCAACAAAAATATCTGAGGCATGCAAGAAAAAAAAAGTGTGGCCCATTCACAAGAAAAAAGAAATCAATACAAACTGCCCCTAAGGAAACCCAGGCACTAGACTTACTACACAAAGACTCTAATATATTAAATATGCTCAAATTGCTAAAGGAAACCAATAGGCAAAAACACTAAAGGAAACCAGAAGTAATGTCTTAACAAAAAGAGATGATCAACAAGTAGAAATCATAAAAAGGAACCTCCCCCCAAAAAAAACACACAGAAATGCTGCCACTGAAAAGTACAGTAACTGAAAAGAACTCACTAGATAGGTTAATGAACAGATGTGACCAGACCACAGACAAAAAGAGAGAGAGAGAGAGGGAGAGTATGTATACTGGAAAATAGGTCCAGTTAAATTAAACAGTCTGATAAGAAAAAAGAAAAAAGAATGGAGAAAATGAACAGAGCCTAAGGGATCGGTGGGACACAATCAAGTGTACCAATAAATGTATGATGGGAGTTAAAGATGGAGAGGAGGGAGAAAAGGGGTAGAAGGGGTAGAAAGACTATGTAAAAAATAATGTCGGTAAATGTCTCAAGTTTGATATAGAACATCAATGTAAACATCCCAAAAGCTCAATAAACTCCAAGTAATATAAACCCAAACAGAGCTACATGGAGACATACTATAAACAAACTGTCATATGACAAAGACAATGAAAGAATCTTGTAAGATTAACAGCCAATTTCTCATCAGAAATCATAGACACAGAAAGAAGTGGAAAGATTTGCTTAAAGAGCTGAAAGAAAAAAAACTGTCAATCAAGAATTCTATGTCTGGCAAAAGTATCCTTCAGAAATGAAGGAGATGGTATCTACTTGTCTGGAACAAAAGAGAATGAAGGAAACCAAAGACTCAAAGAAGAAATTAGTCCACAGGACTAACAGCCCACAGAAAACACAACCTCATCTAGCCTGAGACCAGAACTAGACGGTGCCCTGCTACTATTATGAACTGTTATGTCCAGGGACACAACAGAAGATTCTAGACAGAATGGGAGAAAAAACGTAGAACAGAATTCAAGTTCCTAAAAGAGGCCAGACTACCTGAACTGACCAAGACTAGAAGAACCCGCAAGACTATTGCCCTAAGATACCCTTTCAACTTGGAACTGAACCTACTCCCAGAGGTCACTTTTTACCCAAATAACAGGTTGGCTTATAAAATAAACAGTATCACCTATGAGTACTGTGCTCCCTTGAATAATCAACTATATGAGACCATATGGTCAACATTTACCCTACAGATGAGAAGGTGATACATTAACGGAAATAGAACAGAATGGAAATAATGAGAACGTTGACACACTGTGAAAAATGTAAAAAATGTCACAGAACAATCTGTATAAAATCTGTTAAGTGGGAACCTAATTGCTGTGTAAACTTTCACCTAAAATACAATATTATTTTAAATACAAAGGGAAAACTAAGACATTCCCAGATAAATTGAAGCTGAGGGGAATATATCAACAGCAAACCTGCCATTCAAAAAATGTTAAAAGGAGTTCTTGAGGTTGATGAAAGAACACCAGACAGTACTCAAACCCATACAAATAAAGACACCAGAAGACACCAGAACAGTAACTGCACAGCTAAATATAAAAGTCAGATTACTGTATTTTTGGTTTGTAACTCTTCTTTTAATGCATAAAAACAATAACTCTAATAAATAAACCAAACCAAACTCACTGCCACTGAGTCAGACCCAACTCATAGTGACCCCATCCTTGCGTTTCCAAGGCGATATCACTATGGAAGTAAATTGCCCAACCTTCCGAGGAGTGGCTGGTGGGTTTGAATCGCCAGCCTTCTGGTTATCAGTCAAATGTCTTAGGCACTATGCCACCAGAGCTCCCAATTCTAATAAATATTAATAATAAATTAATATTGTTAATAAATACACATTACATAAAGATGCAATAAGTGACAATAAAAACATAGAGAAGGATAGAACTGCAAAGGAGCAGAGTTTTTGTATATTTTTGAAGCTAAGTTAGTAATAATTCACACTAGTTATAAATTTAAGATGACAGTCATAATCACCACTAAGAAAATAATTTAAAATGCTACTGAAAAGGTCATTAGAAGAGAATCAAAATGTTACAGTACAAAACCAATTAAATAAATGCAAAATCAGACAGTAATAGAAACAAATGAGGGACATATACAGGACATATATAAAAAAATAATGGCAGAAGAAAGAACTTTCCTATCAGTAATTAAGTGTAAATAAATTAAACTTCCCAATCAATTGGCAGTATGAATAAAAAAGCATGATCCAACTATATACTGTCACCAAGAGACACATTTTAGATACAGAGAAGAAAATAGGTTAAGTGAAGGGGTATAAAAAGATATTCCATGCAAAAGGTAACCAAAAGAGAGCTAGAGGCTGTACTAATACGAGACAAAATAGACTTTAAATCAAAAACCATTACACAAGACAAAGAAGTACATTATGTGTTGATGAAGGGATCAATCAATCAAGAAGATGTATTATTACAAACTCTGGTAGCATAGTGCCTAAGGCACTTGACTGCTAACCAGAAGGCTAGCAGTTCAAACCCACCAGCCACTCCTCGGAAGGAAGATGGAGCAATCTACTTCCATAGTGATACTGTCTCAGAAACTCAAGGAGGGGTCACTGTGAGTCAGGTCCGACTCAATGGCATATAACAACAACAACAACAACAACATACAGACATACCTAACAACAAAGCCCCAAAATATATAAAGAAAGTGACAAATTTGAGGGAAGAAACAGACAAATCTAAAATAATCGTTGGAGCCTTCAATATTCCACACTCAATAATGTATAGAACATTGAGACAGAAGATCAATGAGGAACTAAAGGATTTGAACAATACTATAAGCCAACTAGACCTAACAGACATACAGAACACACCATCCAACAATAACAAAAAACATATTCTTCTCCAGTATACATGGATCACTCTCCAAGACAGGCCATACACTAGGTCACAAAACAAGTCTGAATAAATTTTAAAAGACAGCATAGTGCCTAAGGCATCTGACCACTAACCAGAAGGCTGGCAGCTCAAACCATACACTCCTCAGAAGGAAGACTGGGCAATCTACTTCCATAGAGATACCAGCTTGGAAACCCAAAGAGGGATCACTAGGAGTTGAAATTGATTCAATGGTAGTGAATTTGGTTTTTGGTTGAAACCAACAAGGTGTCTTCCCAAACACAATGGAATGAAATTAGAAATTAACAACAGAAGGAAAACAGAATAATTCACAAATATGCAGAAATTAAATAACATCCTTAAAAAACAATGAGTTAAAGAAGAAATCACAGGAAAATTGGAAAGTACTGTGAGATGAAAGAAAATGAAAACACAACATACTGAAACTTACTGGATATAGCAAAATCACTTCTAATAGGGAAATCTGTAGTGGTAAATGTCTACATTAAAAGAGAAAATAGATCTCAAATGAATAACCTAACTTTACACCTTAAGAAATTAGAGAAGAGCAAATTAAACTCAAATCAAGCAAAAGGCAAAAAAATAATCAAAATTAGAGCAAAAGTAAACAAAATAGAGAATACAAGCTATAGAGAGAATCAAGAAAGCCAAAAATTGATTCCCTGAAAAGATCAAAATAATTTACAAACCTTCAGTTTGTCAAATCAAAGAAAAGAGAGAACATTCAAATTACTAAAATCAGAAAACAGAGATGCTACAGAAATAAAAAGTAGAAAAATGCTATGAACAATTATATACCAACAAATTATGTAACTTAGGTGAAATGGACAAATTTCTTAGAAAGATGAACTACCAAAACTAACTCAAGAAACAGTAAATCTGAACAAAACTGTAACAAATAAAGGTATTAAAGTATAATCAAAAATTGGAATCTGCATATACTGCTGGGGGGAATAAAATGATGTAGCCTGTGTGGAAAACAGCTTGGCAGTTCTTCAAAAAGTTAAAAGACAGAATTACCACAGACTCAGTAACTTTTGGGTATAGGCATATACCCAAAATAATTAAAAACAGGTGTTTAAACATATACTTCTACACAACTGTGCACAGCGATACTACTCACAATAGCCAGAAAGGTGTAAAGAATCCAGATGTCCATCAAACAAAATGTGGTATATCCATACAATGGAGTATTGTTATTCTTGTTGGTATATGCCATGGAGGCATCTCTGACTCATATGTACAACACAACGAAACACGATCAGGTGCTGTGCCAGCCTCACGATCCCTACTATACCTGAGCCCATCGCTGTACCCAACTTGTCAATCCATCTTGTTGAGGGCATTCCCCTTTTTCACGGACCTCCACTTTACCAAGCATGACATTCTTCTCCAGAGAATGGTCCCTTCTGACAACATGACCAAAGTAGGTGAGACGAAGCTGGACATTCTTGCTTCCAAGGAGCAATCCGGCT
>NW_006922529.1:254739-256040 GCF_000298275.1 Orycteropus afer afer | reverse complement strand
TATTTTTATTTTAAGAGCTTGTTTTACATTCAATGTTAAATGAACATTTAGTTTCATTCCCCATTTACCATGTCCAACCCTATATGCAGGAAATGCAGGACAAACAGGAGTGCATAAATATGAGGGGCACAGACCCCTCCTCCCCTCCCGGCCCTGTAACTCTCCCACTGTGCCCCTCATATTTATGCACTCCTGTTTGTCCTGGATTTCCTCAATTTGAATGTTGGTCCTCTGGTGTCCTGTGGTCTATTGCTCTAAGGGATGTATTACCATAGAGTATGTGGGTGCATCATCCTGGGCTGAGTGGTCTGCATGTATATCTTGTTAACTATTGGGCTGAGAGCCAGCCCCTAGGGGTGTGTTTTATTTCAGGCACAGAATGTATTCCAGGGCCATAGCATTGGGGGTCTCACCAGATTTCATCTGACCAGTAATTCTGGTCATTATTGAGTTTTTGGATTTTTGTTCCACATTTTCCCTCCCACTCTATCCAGGATCTCCAGAGTTGACCCTTGCCTGAGTGGTTGGCACTGGTAGCCAGGCACCATCTACTTCTTCTGGTCTCGAGGGCCATCGTGTCCTACGGCTGATTGCTTCCAAATGCCCAGAGTTGCCAATGCAATACGTCTTCTGATGTCTTGACTGATGTATCCACTGGTATCGACTGTAGAACCAAGTAACGTGAAATCTTTGACAACTTCAATCATTTTTCCATCTATCATGATGCTGCTTATTGGTCCCGTTGTGAGGATTTTAGTTTTCTTTATATTGTGGTGTAATCGATACTGCAGACCATAGTCTTTAATCTTCATCAGTAAGTGCTCCAAGTCACCCTCACTGTCAGCAAGCAAAGTTGTGTTGTCTGCATATCTCAGGTTGTTAATGACATTTCCTCCAATCCTGATGCCACATTCTTCTTCATAAAGTCCAGCTTCTTGGATTACTTGCTCACCATACAGATTGAATGAGCATGGTGAGAGGATACAACCCTGACACACTCCCTTCCTGATTTTCAACCAGCAGTATCCCCTTGTTCTGTTCGAATGACAGCCTTCTAGACTATGTACAGGTTCCTCATGAGTACAACTCAGTGTTCTGGAATTCCCATGCTTCTCAGTGTTATCCACAATTTGTTATGACCCACACAATCGAATTCCTTTGCATAGCCAATAAAACACAAGCAAACATCTTTTTGGTATTATTTGCTTTGAGCCAAGATCTATCTGACATTAGCTATGATATCCCTCACTCCACATCCCCTTCTGAATCCAGCTTGCATTTCTGGAAGTTCTCTGTCAATA
>NW_006922529.1:249274-254631 GCF_000298275.1 Orycteropus afer afer | reverse complement strand
CTGTTTGTTGAAATATCTCAATGAGTATGCCGTCAATTCCAGAAGCCTTGTTTATCACCAATTCCTTTAGTGCAGCTTCAACTTCTTCCTTCAATACCATTTGTTCTTGATCATATGCCACCTCCTGAAATGGATGATCATCTACCAATTCTTTTTGGTATAGTGACTTGGTGCATTCCATCCATCTTCTTTCATGTTTCCTGCATCACTCAACATATTGCCCATGGAATCTTTCAATACTGCAATTGGAGGTTTAAATATTTTCCTCAATTCTTTCAGCTTGAGAAATGCTGAGGGTGTTTTTCCCTTTTAGTTTTCTAACTCCATGTCTTTGCTGATTTCACTATAATTGATTTTGTCTTCTGGAGCTCCTCTTTGAAATCTTCTGTTCAGCTCTTTTATCTTGTCATTTCATCCATTTGCTTTAGCTACCCTCTGTTCAAGAGAAGTTTCAGAGTCTCTTCTGACATCCATTTTGGTCTTTTCTTCCTTTCCCATCTATTTAATGATTTTTTTTTAATTTATTGTGATTTGGGTAAACTTTACAGACCAAATTCATCTTTTGTACAGCAGTTCACATATACTTTGTATTATGATGTTGACTGCAATCCCCACAATGCAACAGCTCTCTGCCCACTTCCTCCCCATAGCCACCTCTTCCTTGTGTCCTTCCTTCCAATGCAGTCCTGCCTCCCAAGCTGTCTCCCTGTGCATACACAGCCCTTCTATTCTCCCATGATTAATCTCTCCAAGGAGTGTATCTACCTAATATAAACGTCCAGCTCATATGTCTTTTAATTGGCTGGAAGCCACAGGAATGGATTCAGTTCCAGACCTGAGGGGCAGCTAGGAGCCATAGTCTCAGAGGTTCCACCAGGCTCCATCAGACCAGCAACGCTGGCCCCTTTCCTTTTTTTTTTTTTAATAATGATTTTGAGTTTTATTCCACAGTGTTCTCCCACTCTATCTATCCAGGATCTCCTACACCCCCTCCAAGTGGTTGCCAGTGGTAGCCAGACACCATCTAGTTCATCTGGTCTCACAATCATACAAGCTGAGGATTGCATGATGGAGCAATCCCTTGGGTAATTGTTTCTAAATGTCTTTGGTTTTTTTCATTCTCCTTTGCTCTGGATGTGCAGAGACCCATTATTGCATCTAGATGGCCACTTGCAAACTTTTAAGTTGCTACTCACCAAAGTAGGATGTGGAACAATGTTTTTGTATAGCATGTTATGCCAATTGAGCTTAATGTCCCCTACAACCATGGTCCTAAGCCTACAAGTCCAACTACTTACTCCCTCTGGGTAGCTGGCTATGGCCAAGAAGTGACTACAACCTTTTGTCTTGTCAGCTCTACTATATACCTGGAAATTCTTACCAAACATATAAATACACTTGTACAAACATTGTCTACCAACTCTATACATGGTCATGGGCATACTCCCCACCACACAGACAGACATACCTAATCCTTCAGCCTGTCCACCCATCTATCAATATTTGCCTTCACTGACAACGCAGTACTGGATGTCTTCAACTTCAACTTGAACTTGCATATGAGTAGTTGATGGTCTGTTCCACAGTCGGATCCTGTCCTTGTTCTGGCTAAAGATACTGAGTTTCTCTATCGCCTCATGCCACAGATAGAGTTGATCATATTGCAGTGAATTACATCTGGCAAAGTCCACGTGTATGGCTGCCATTTGTGTTGTTGATAAAAGGTATCTGCAATGAATAAGTAATTCGTTTTGCAAAATCCTATCATACAATCTCCCCTGTTATTTCTATCACAAAGGCTATATTTTCCAACTACTAGCAATTCTTCTTGGTTTCCAACTTTTTCATTCTAATCACCAGTGATAATTAACACATCTTGATTGCATGTTCGGCCAATTTCAGACTGCAGAAGCTGGTCAAAATCTTAAATTTTCTCATCTTTGGCTTTAGTGATTGGTGCATAAACTTGAGTAATAGTATTATTAACTGGTCTTCCTTATAGACGTATCGAATATTATCCTATCACTGACAGCACTGTACTTTAGGATAGATCTTGATACATTCTTTGTGATGATGAATGCAATGCCATTCCTCTTCAATCTGTCATTCCTGGCATAGTAGATCATATGATGATCTGATTCAAAACAGCCAAAATAATTTCACCTCACATTAATGCCTAGGATACTGATCTTTATGCGTTCCATCTCATTTCTGACAATTTCCAATTTCCCTTTATTTATACTTCATACATTCTATGTTCCAATTATTAATGGGTGTTTGCAGCTGTTTTTGTTCATCTTGAGACATGCCAAATCAGCAAATGATAATCCTGAAAGCTTTACTCTTTCCAAATCATTAAAGTTGGCTCTACTCTGAGGAGGCAGCTCTTCTCCAGTCCTATTTTGAGTACCTTCCAACCTGAGAGGCTCATCTTCTGGAACTCTGTTGGACAATGTTTCACAGCTACTCATAAAGTTTTCCAGTAATAGACAGTGTTTCACTTCTATTTGTAAGGTTTTCACTGGCCAATTCCTTGAGAAGTAGGTAGCCCCTTCATTTTTCCAAGTCTGTCTTAGTCTGGAAGCTTCGCTGAAGCCTGTTCACCATGGGTAACCCTGCTGGCATTTGAAACACCAGTGGCATAGCCTCCAACTTCATAGCAACATGAAAGCCACCACTGTAAGACAAACTGACAAACAAGTTTGTCTCCCTTAGCTGTTCCAAACCATTCTGCTCACTTCCCAGCCTCCGCCAGAGATCCAAGATGTGCCTGCCAGTGCCTGGCTCGCTGATGCTTACCCATGCCGCCCCCACATGCTCTGACACCTGCCTACCTGTGCCCAGCTCTCTGACGCTTACTGGTGCCACCCCTAGGGGCTCCGACATCCTCTTACCAGCACTACCCCCAGGCACTTTGACACACACCTGCTGGCGCCTGGCCCACTGATGCTTACTAGCACCAGCCCCATAAACATATAAACATAACAAGTTTAGTTATGTAGAACTTTTGCTTTTATTCAGAATTATTTTTTTAATTCTCATTATGATTTATTCTTCCATCCATGAGTTATTCAGAAGTATGTTTCTTAATTTCAAATTTAGAGTTCTTCTAGTTAAGTCTAATATTTCCAGTTAGTAAATAATTTCCTATTTAATCAAACTGAAGTCAGAAAAATTGTCTATATAGTACCTAGCCTTTAAAACTTTAAACAGCTTTCACAAAATTTTATGTATTCTTGAAAAGGATGCAAAAGGTATAGCTGTTGAGTGCAGTATACTATCATAAGCTTTAACTAGATCAAGGTTAAATTATGTGACTTCAACCTTGATAATCTGAAAATATTGCTAGACATAGTAGCCAACTGTTGTGTTGATGTTGTTAAGAGCCATCGAGTCAGCTCTGATTCATACTGATCCTATGTACAACAGAACGAACCACTGCCCAGCTGATCAACTCTTCACAGCACTCAATACTCCAGGATAATAGAAGCTCACAAACAAAAATAATCAAACATCTGAGGAACACAGCTATTTAAAAAAAATAGAAAAGAAAGAAACAATTTGAATTGTAACTTCCTTCAGAAACAGAGATATTAGAACAGCTAAACCAAAGATATTAAATAAGACTAATCATGATACTAAAAGTGATCAAAGTGATTAGCAATACAAAATAAGACTAAGAAAACTTTTAAATGAATCAAGTGAAAGTATTAAATATGAAATATAGTAACAGTAAAATAAAGGAAGAAAAGTGTTTTGAAACATCTCTTAATACAAGGCCAAGAACAGGGGGG
This sequence comes from Orycteropus afer afer, assembly GCF_000298275.1. Lineage (NCBI taxonomy): Eukaryota > Metazoa > Chordata > Mammalia > Tubulidentata > Orycteropodidae > Orycteropus > Orycteropus afer. Next base: position 250,837 of record NW_006922529.1, on the reverse strand, counting down.
ATAATACTGAAATAGAGAAATATAAGTATTTATAAAAATAAGAGATTAAGTATACTAAAATTAAAGTTGAACAGATCTCAGGTTAGAAGCCCATAAAGTGCTAAGAACATAAATAAGTAAAACCTATCATCTAGACATCTGATGGCATAGTGGGTAAGCAGTTCTGACCCACCACCTGCTCTGTGGGAAGAAGATGGAGGAAATCTACTTCCATCAAGATTTACAGCCTTGGGACTTCTGGTAAGATGGAAAACTAGGCAGACAAGCTACACAGACTCCCTCCAACAAAGAAAAGAGAAACCAATTGACAGAGATAGAGAAGATAATCTTGGAGCCCTGAGCTTTGAAAGGAAGTATACAGAAGTGGATTAGGCACCAACTAGTGGAAAAACCTGAACAAAAACAGGATCTAAGCATCGGCTCTGTTTGCCAAGGATGGCAGGGACATACGGGAGGCTGACAACAGGAAAGGAGACACATGGTGAATATATAAGTGCTACCAATGAGCAAACAGAGGAGCAGAGCACAGTACCCTGCTCACGTACATAAAATGCAAATGAAACAAAGAAAATGAACATCATGAGCAAGTCATTCCAACATACAATCACCAATTAAATATAAATACAATTAAATATAAATCAAAATGCCTCAGAGACGACAGAGCATCGCAGTGCACACAAAGAAACAAGGTAAAGCAGGAGAAAAAAGGGACTAGGATACAGACCCAAAACATATCCCTGAGGAAGCAGTAGCATTGGAACTCCCTGATATGGAATTCAGAAGAATTATATTTAGGTATCTCCAACAAATTGAGAGACAGATCAAGGAAAACACTGAAAAAATTGAGGAAAATACAGAGAAAAACCTAGAACAATTTAGGGAAAAAATACACGAACAAAATGACAAAATAAATGAAAAATTAGAAATGATACAAAAATCTACACATAGAAATCCAGAAGATTAATACTAAACTTTCAGAAATAGATGAGACATTGAATGGGCAAAGGAGTAGAACTGAATCAATGGAAAACAGAATTAGTGAGACTGAAGGTAAATAACTTAATGTTGTTGTTGTTGTTATGTGCCGTTGAGTTGGCCCTGACTCATAGCAACCCCTCCTTGGGTTTCCGAGGAAGTATCACTACAGAAGTAGATTGCCCAACCTTCCTTCCAAGGAGTGGTGGTGGGTTTGAACCTCCAGCCTCCTGGTTAGCAGTCAAGGGCCTTAAGCACTATGCTACCAGAGCTCCCAAATATCTCAATACTTCTTTGGAAAGGGATCAATCAGAAAAAAGATCAAAACAAAATGAAGAAAACCTAAGGTTCGTGTGGAATACCATCAAAAGGAATAAACTACGTGTAATCGGAATTCCAGAACAGGAAGAGATAAATAAAACCACAGTAAAAATTGTCAAAGTTTTGTGGAAGAGAATATTCCTGGTACAATGAAAAATGAGAATATATCCATTCAAGGACTTCGACGAACCTCAAACAGGATAGACTCCAAAAGAAAATCACCAAGACATATCATCATCAAACTCACCAAAACCAAAGACAAAGAAA
>NW_006922529.1:246944-248871 GCF_000298275.1 Orycteropus afer afer | reverse complement strand
GTATCCAAAGTAAATAAGCCTACAAGATGGTAAATAGGGAACCAGAGACATTGATTGACAAATGAAGACAACTACAAACCAAAAACGGAAAAAAATGTGTAGTTACAGCAGTTCTAAATGGTAGGGAAGTCAAGACAATTACAAGATAGAACAGAATGTTCTAAACTTGGGAAGAAAACTATAAATCACAGGGTAACCTCAAAGAATGATACACTTTCACATCAAAATGAAAAAAAGGACCAGTACAAATATTTAGCAAGTACTAAAACAATAGCAACGAAGGAAGTGATAAGACGGTTCATAAACAAAACGAGCTCAGCACAGAAAATTATATGGAACAAAGAAATCAACACCACGAAAAACCACATAACAAAAATGACAGCAACAAATTCATACTTGTCGATAATTACATATCTGACATAGGACTTATCTCTTAAGATTTATAGAAAACTCCAATGCCTCAATAGCAAAGGAATTAACAATCCTAGTGAAAAATGCACAGAATAACATGAATAGGCACTTCACCAAGGAGGATATTCAGGTGGCCAGCAAATACATGAAGAGATGCTCACAATAACTGGCCATCAGAGAGATGCAAATCAAAACAACAATGAGATACCATCTCACCCTGGCACTGATGGCAAGTTTCAAAGAGACAGAAAATAACAAATGTTGGCAGGGATGTGAAGAGATTGGGACTCTCATACAATGCTGGTGTGACTGTGAAGTGATACAACCACTGTGGAAAGCAGTATGGCGATTCCTTAGAAAGCTGGAATTGGACATACCATTTGACCCAGCAATTCCATTACTAGGTATTTATCCTAGAGAGGTGAGAGCCAGGATAGGAACAGATACATATACAGCCATGTTCATCACAGCACTATCTACAATAGCAAAAAGATGGAAACAACCTATGTGCCCATCAGCGGAAGAGTGGATGACCAAACTATGATATATACACACAATGGAATGCTATGCAGCACTACAGAATAACGTAGAATCTGCAAAACACTGCATAATATGGATGAACTTGGAGGACATTATGCTGAGTGAAGTAAGTCAATCACAGAAGGACCAATAAAGTATTAGTTCATTGCTGTGGAGGGTCAAGGAAAGGTTTATATATGGACAGAAACTTTCTTTTTTGGTTGCCAAGGGTGAGGAGGGAACACTGCAAAAAAAAAAAAAAAATGCATTGACCCAGGTCACTTTAGTTTTGTGTATTTCACTGTACATAAATTGTATTTCAATAAAATGCATTAAAAAAAAGATTTACAGCCTTGGAAATGCAATAGAGGTTGCTATGAAATCGACTAGATGGCAGTGAAGTTTTGTTTTGTTTTTGGTATTAGACATGTTCACAGTAAAATTTAAGAACATTCAGATTGAAAGAAAAAAGTAAAACTGATTTTATTCACAGATGACATAATCTTACATAGAGAAAATCCTCAGGGATCCACTAAAACAATCTATTAGAACTAATAAACAGGTCTGGTACAGTTGCAGGGCAGATCAATATTTAAAAAATCAGTTGCATTACTATACACTTGCAAAATAAATAATCCAAAATAAATAAACAATCCAAAACTAAAGAAAGCAATTCCATTTATAGTAGCATTTAAAGAATGAAATGCTTAGAAATAAATTTAACAGAATACCTAAACTATTATCCTGAGATAATCTTTAAACTTTAAACCAAAAATAAACCCTGAATTCTTCTTAAAACCTAAAAACAGCTTAGCTTATTAACTAGGAAAGAATGTGTGCCATAAACATTATATTCTTTTTTATTATTACTATTATTGTGATTTGGGTGAAGATTTACACAGCAAATTCACTTTCCATACAGCAGTTCACATACACTTTGTCTCATGACATTGACCACAGTTTACCACAATGCAACAGCTCCCCTCCCCCTTCCTCC
>NW_006922529.1:245007-246306 GCF_000298275.1 Orycteropus afer afer | reverse complement strand
AAATTAGCATGTTACTGGTTCCAATAACAAAATATAAAATAAATTAGAAATATAGAAATTTAATTAAATAAGTGCAAGATGTCTGCATTGAAAACTACAAAATGTTGTTGAATGAAATTACTGGAAAAAAAAAGTTGCCATCAATGCTGACTCATGGTGATTCCATGTGTATCAGAGTACAACCATGTGCCACAGCATTTTCAATGGCTAATTTTCCAGAAGTAGATCACCAACTTTCTTCTGAGGTGCCTCTGGGTGAACTCAAACCACCAATCTTTCTGTAGCAGCCAAGTGCTTAATTGTTTAACCCACCCAGGAACTCAAAAGAAATTAAATAATATCTAACAAATGAAAAAGAAATACTGCATTTTCATTGACTGGAAGATTTAATATTTTTAAAATGGCAATAGTCCCCAAATTGATCTACATATTCAACACAATCACTATGAAAATCCCAGCTGCATTTTGTTGCAAATTTGACAAGCTGATCCTAAAATTCATATGGAAATGCCAGGGATTCAGAATAGCCAAAACAATCCTGATAAAGAACAAAGCTGGATAACTCACACTTTAGGATTTAAAAGCTCAATACAAAGCAACAGAAATAAAAAATGGGGTGAAAAAGTCAAGGAAAGGTCTATATATGGAAGGAAATTTTCTCTGTTGGTTATCAGGAGTGGGAGAGAAGGGAGGGAACACTGTTAGACAGGTAGAAGCAAGTATTGATTTGGGTGGAGAAAAGGGCAATGTACCAACTGTGAGTCATCAACATGCTGGCTCTGAGGAAGAGGAAGACTTAGAGAGCTGCATGGGAGGTACAGACAACAAAGATGAACCATTTTGCACATACAGTAACGCACTGCCAGTCAAGGTAAACACTGATCTACAGGAGGACAGATGGATGGACAGGCTGAACTATTAGGTATGTTTATGCAGGGGGGAGTGTGCCCAAGACCATGTATAGGGTTGACAGACAATGGTTCTACAAGTGTATTCGTATGTTCTGTAAGAATTCTCAGGTATATAGTAGGGCTGACAAGGGACAAGATCGTAGTCACTTCTTGGCCACAGCCAGCTACCTGGAGGGAGTGAGTAGTTGGACCTGTGGTCTCATGGGACATCAAGCTCAATTGGCATAACATACTACACAAAAACACCGTTCCACATCAGTCTTTGGCAAGTAGTGACCAGGATCTTAAAAGCTTGCCGGCAGCCTTCTAGATGCAACGATGGGTCTCTCCTCATCCAGAGCAAAGAAGAATGAAGAAAACCAAAAACACATGGAAACAATTAGTCCAA
>NW_006922529.1:243780-244497 GCF_000298275.1 Orycteropus afer afer | reverse complement strand
TGAGAGAAAGTGTATGTGAACTGCTGTATGGAAAGTGAATTTGCTCTGTAAACTTTCACCCAAATCACAATAAAAATTGCTAAAAATAAAAAACTGGGGTGATACTGGTATAAAGATAGAAATACTGATCAATGGACTAGAATTGAGAGTCTAGAAATAAATCCTTACATTTATGATGGACTGACTTTTGAGAAAAGTACCAAGAAAATAAAATGGAAGAATAGTCTTTTCAACAAATGATACTGGGACAAATGATTTCTACTTGCAAAAGAATGAAGGAGATCCCTTCCATCCCTTCCTTAACTATATACAAAAATTAACTAAAAAATGAGTCAAAGATTACAATTATAAGCATTATAATTATAAGAATTTAATTATAAGAATTTGAACTCTCTTACGAGGTAGGAGAATTTTTGTCATGAGCTTTTATGTTAGGTGAAGCCTTCTTAGACAACAAAAGATTAGCAAAAAAACATAAACAGATAAATACGACTAAGTCAAAATTAAAATGTTTGTGCTTCAACAGGGACCATCAAGAAAGTGAGAAGACAACTCACAGGAGTAAATGCTTGTAAATCATACCTCTGATGAGAATGCAAAAATAAACAGATAGGTGCAGGCAGGGCAAGATGGAGGACTAGGCAGAAGGATTGCACAGACCCTCTTCAACAAAGAAATGGGAAACCAATTAACACAGACACAGAAGATAATCTTGGA
>NW_006922529.1:231441-232109 GCF_000298275.1 Orycteropus afer afer | reverse complement strand
GTAGATTGCCCAACCTTCCTTCTGAGGAGTGGCTGTTGGGTTTGAACCGCCAGCCTTCTGGTTAGCAGTCAAATGCCTTAGGCACTGCGCCACCAGAGCTCCCACGAAATGTCCAGAGCAGGCAAAGCCATACAAATAAAAATCAGGTTAGTAGTTGCCAACGGCTGGAGGGAAGAGGAAAGGTGGTGTGAGTGCTTAATGGCTACACAGTTTCTATTTGTAGTAATGAAAATATTCTGGAAACAGCTAATTGTGAAACACTGTGAATGAAATGAAAGATAACGAACTGTATACAGGAAATCTCCAACTTATGATATATTTGAATTATGATGAACTGCACTTACGACCACCATTTTTTTGTACATCTTATCATTAGTAATATGTACTACATATAATGTTGCAGTGGATAATTTGCTGATGTTATCATTCTCAGATGTTCACTCGCAGATACCCAATTTTTTAATTTACTGTTCAAAACACTGCTGGGACTCCAGATGGATCAAGGCTTAAATGTGAAACCTAGAACTACACAGTTCCTCAAGGAAAATTTAGGGTCAAATTTAAGGGCCCTAATTGGGCAATCCTACTTCCGCAGTGATACTGCCTCGGAAACCCAAGGAGGGGTCGCTATGAGTCGGGGCCGACTCGACGGCACATAACAACAACAA
>NW_006922529.1:223294-229421 GCF_000298275.1 Orycteropus afer afer | reverse complement strand
ATGATACGAGACAAAGTATATGTGAACTGCTGTATGGAAAGTGAATTTGCTCTGTAAATCTTCATCCAAATCAAAATTTTACAAAAAAAAAAAAAAACCAAAAAACACTGCTGGGTAGATTTAATTTTCTAAACTAAATCAGTGGCTTCAGTTGCTTGAAAAGATGGACCCAAATACTGATTGTTTTGCTAACGTCAATAAGCAGATTCAAGAAGCAGTGAGTTGTTATCATGAAATACATGAAGGAAAAATAGGACCATACAGACAACTCTCACTAATTTGACTAAAAACATCATTCCCATTCCCAAAGGTAATCCAGAACCTTCCACAGTGGAGTGATTACTGCATCTGACAAAATGCCAATGCTGTCCAACTTTCCTTCAATGTTATAGTAAATTTTTATGATTTGTGTATTTTTTAATGTGTGTGTATGAATTAAAATATACTTGTAAATTTATATGTAATGTTTCCAACATCAAAGATAAAGATTAGATTTATAAAAACATTGGTCATAAAACCAAAAACCCAAACCCACTACTGTCAAGTCTATTCCGACTCATAGTGACCCAATAGGATAGAGTAGAACTGCCTCATAGGATTTCCATGGCTGTAAATCCTTATGGAAGCAGACTGCCACATCTTTTTTCATGGAGCCGCTGGTGGTTTCAAACCTTTCAATTATCAGTAGAGCGCTTTAACCACTCTGCCACCAGGGCTCTTACTGAAAAAAAAAAGGACAATAATGAAAACCAAAAAAAAAAATAAAACAATGAGGCATTTGACTTATGTCAAAACTGATTTAAGACAATCATCAGAAAGGAGCCCCATTGTTTAGTCAGGAACTACCTATACTGGGAAAACAATCAAAGCAGGCAACAGAAACCAACTGCAAGAGCAACCAGATGTCAGATTTAACAGCAAAAATTTTTTAAATAGTCTTTATAAATACGTTCACAGAACAACAGTAAATTATGTATAAGAGAAGAAACTATGTAAAGGAAAAGGAAGATCATGTAAACAGACCATCATTCTAGCCCTCCCCAAGAATACAAGAAGAAATACGAGAAAACAGTGCTCAGCTTTGAGACTTTGAACCAGAGAGCAAAGGAAAGCAGAGGGGAACCGCAAAAAAAGGCAAGAATCAACAAATCAATGACTCACATATGATAGGAAAATCACTTTATCCATCACCCCTGCGCTTCATCCCTCAGCCCTGCCCTTCCCCTAAAACCCCCAGAAAAAGAGACTGCTTGCCTAACTACCACAGCCCTGGCCTGTACAGAGAAAGGACTCCAAGCTTTTGCTCCAAAATCAACAAGGCAGATCTCTCCTGGGGTCCATTTGGAGTGTACCAACACCTCCCATACCCAGACACTGCCAGCTCTAAGCCTACTGTGAATTGCTACAGACGGCCCATGCAGTGGAGTCTGCTCCCACAGTAAACACTCTACCGGACCCCTTGCACAACATCCCATACCTCAGACCTCTAAAACCAACAGGATAGATCTCCCGGGGAGTCAGTACAAGTCTGTATGCTCACCCTTTTAGTTGGTACTAAGAACTACTGACTGAGACTACTGTATGCCAGAAAGCAAGTATCTTTAGTGAACAAGGCAGACCTCCCCAAGTGTCACTTTGGAAAGTAACAACCCCTCTAACTCAGACATTTTTATCTGTAAGCCAGCTGTGAATTTCTATAAGATTCCTGGAGTGGAGTCAGCTCCCATGGTCAGCGCTCAACCTGCCTCCCTGCACATCCTATAGCTCTGGCCTCTGAAACCAAAAGGATAAACCTCCCTAGTGGTCAACTGGAGTTAGTTGGCCCCCACTTCTGGTTGATAATGAAGACCGCTGACTAAGGCTCCTGTGTATGAGGAAGCAGGAGTCTTGAATGGAAGCTACACTCACAGCCAACAACCTAGCAGAGGGACTCTGACACCAACAAGGCAGACCTCCATGGGAATCTGACCAGATTGTGGCACCCCCTACCTGAGCTGGTAACTGTTGGTTGCCAGGCTACTGCAAGCTGCTACAGAAGCCCCTAGAAGTGGAGTCAGTTCCCATAGTTAGCACTCTACCTGCTTCACCGTGCACCCCATAGCTCAGGCCTCTAAAACAAACAGGAAAGATCTCCCCAGGGATCAGTTTGGGTCTGTCAACTTTCCATTCCTGCTGTGTGCTAGGAGGCAGGGGTCTTTAGTGGTGGCTATATCTATAGCCAACATACTATACAAGGGAGCTGTGATAGCAATAACGCAAAACTCCCTGGGGTCCATTCAGAGTATATCAATCCCTCCCTCAACCAGTAACTGTCAGTTGCTGGACTGAAATGAATTCCTACAGAAGGTTCCCTACAGTGGAGTCAGGAGGTGGGTTATTTAAGTGGAGACTGCTCCCCCAATCACCACAGAGCCACTAGTGCTCTAAAACAACACAGATCTCTCAGATGCTGTTCTGGGGAGTGCCAGGCCCTCCTCCTCCTGAAACAGAGGAAATTTTCACTGTGCTTCCCCTGAATGACAGCTCAGATATAAGCAGCCCCAACAGAACAAGGAAGGAACTTTCAGGCAAAACCAAAGGGGGTTCACTGGGTGTGGGTATTTTCCGAATAAAAATGTGGTTGCAGAAACAAAGAAGGGAAGGGAATAATTACCAAAGAAAGAGAGGACCGTGACCTCTGATGGACAGATTGATTAGTACATGGTATCTCACCTGAGTGGCAGAGCCCACTGGTGGACAGATTGACTACAGTATGTCTCCGGTGTGTCTAGAAGACACTGGAAGTTGAAAAATCAAGATATGGAACTTTCAAATCCTAATTAAACCAGGAAGGGAGAAGGAGATATCACAGAAAGGAAAAGCAAAGGTGGAAGGTTTTGCTCATCTAAGAGCTCTTTGAAGAAAGTAGTAAAAACACTAAACACTAGTCCCATGGAGCAAGCATTGCATTCCTGCTGCATCCATGTTTAGCAGCTATCACTTGTGCTATGCTGCTTTTTCTTTCTTCTTAGATCTTCCCTCCTTCCTTCCTCCTTGTTATTTTTTCTTTTTTTTTTCCTTTATCTTCCTTCCCAGTTTTTCTTTTTAACTTTTTTCTTCCCCAGCAGCAAGGAGACATACCCCCCAAACTTGGCCCCACACCCACTGGGAAAGTGTCACCACCCTCTCCAGCACCACTGGATTGATGATAGATGGTGGCCAACACCTGCTCAACCTGCCATCACCTGCTCTACACAAACAGCAATCAGAGGCTAATGCCCACACTACCACCCACTACCAAATCCATCTAGAGACAAGTGGTAAGTGCTCCAGTGCTGCCACACTAGTGACCAGAATAGCACGCCTGCCCCATTGCCTGGATATATGAAAAAACAACTACAAAACAACACACACACACACCAAAAAAAGCAGGGTGAAGCAAGTCAACATATAATCAACAAGTAAACACAGTAATACCACAATATCTCAGAGACTATGTTGTTGTTGTTAGATGCCTTCAAGTTGGCTCCAACACATAGCGACCCTTTGTACAACACTGCCCGTTCCTGCGCCAGCCTCACAATCCTTGCCATACTTGAGCCCATCGTTGCAGCCACTGTGTCACTTCATCTCATTGAGGGTCTTCCCCTTTTCTGCTGACCCTCCACTTTACTAAGCATAGTATCCTTCCCCAGGAACGGTCCCTTCTGATGAAATGACCATGCTACATTCAGCATTCTTCACCAATACCACAACTCAAAAGCATCAACTCTTATTCGGTCTTCCTTATTCACTGTCCAGCTCTCACATGCATATGAAGGGAATGAAAACTCCATGGCTTGGGATAGGTGCACCTTAGTCTTCAAAGAGAGATCTTTGCTCTTCAGTACTTTAAGGAGGTTGCAGCAGATTTGCCCAGTGCATTACATTGTCTGATTTCTTGACTGCTGCTTCTATTGATGTTGACTGTGGAACTAAGTAATATGAAATCTTTGACAATAACAAATGCTGGTGAGGATGTGGAGAGATTGGGACTCTCATACACTGCTGGTAGGACTGTAAAATCGTACAACCACTATGGAAAATGCTATGTTGCTTCCTTAAGCAACAGGAAATAGAAACACCATATGATTCAGCAACTCCCCTACTAGGCATATATCCTAGAGAAATAAAAGCTGTGACATTAAGAGATATATGCACACCCATGTTTACTGTAGCATTATTCACAATAACAAAAAGATGGGAAAAAAACTAAGTGTCCATCAACGAATGAATGGATAAACAAACTACGGTACATACACACAACAGAATACTACTCAATGTTAAAGAATAACAATAGATCTGCAAAATACCTCATAACATGGATGAAGCTATACGATAGGATGATCAGTGAAATTAGTCAATAACAAAAAGGTAATTATTGTATGAGACCACTATTACAAAAAATGAAGAAAAGGTTTATACACAGAAAGAATCGTTCTTTGAAGGTTATCAGGGATTGGAGGGGAAGACAGGGTAAATCACTAACCAGAAGGTAGATATGTATTAACTTGATGAAGGAACAGGCAATGTACAGTAAGGGAGAGGTCAGCACAAAATGATTAAGGCAGTGGAAGACACAGGAAGGAGCACAAGTGTTAAAGGGAAAAAGGTGGATCCTATTACATACACAGTCCCGCAATAACAGTAATAACAAAACTTTAGGAGTAGATACATAGATACTCAAGCTGAACTTGAGTTGGAAGATGAATGGGACTATTGTTGCTGTTAGCTATTGTGGCGACAGAACGGAACACTGCCAGGTTCTGTGCAAGCCTCACAATCCTTGCCATACATAAGCCCATCATTGCAACCACTGTATCAATCCATTTTGTTGAGGGCATTCCCCTCCACTTTACCAAGTATGATATTCTTCTCCACAAAATGGCACTTCTGACAACATGACCAAAGTAGGTCACGTGAAGTCTGACCATTCTCGCTTCCAAGAAGCATTCTGGCTGTACTTCTTCCAGGACAGATCTGTGAGTTCTTTTAGCAGTCCATGGTACTTTCAGGAGTCTTAGCCAACACCACAACTCAAAAGCATCAACTCTTCTTCAATCTTCCTTATTCATTGTCCAGCTCTCACTTGCAGATGAGGCAACTGAAAATACCATGGCTTGGGTTAGATGCACTCTAGTCTTCAAGGAGATGTCTTTGCTCTTCAGAACTTGAAAGAGGTCTTTTAAGTAGATTTGCCCAATGCAATGTGATGTTTCATATCTTGACTGCTGCTTCCATTGGTGTTCATTGTAGATCCAAGCAAAATGAAGTCTCTGACACTTTCAATCTTTTCTCCATTTATTGTGTTGCTGCTTATTGGCCTAGTTGTGAGGATTTTCATTTTCTTTACACTGAGGTATAATCCATACTGCAGACTATAGTCTTTAATCTTTATCAGTAAATGTTTCATGTCATCTTCAATTTTAGTAAGCAAGGTCATCTCATCTGCATATCACAGGCCATTAACGAGTCTTCCTCCAACCCTGATGTCACGTTCTTCTTCATACAGTCCAGCTTTTAGGATTACTGGCTCAGCATACAAATTGAGTAAATATGGCAAAAGAATATAACCCTGACACATTTCCTTCCGGATTTTAAACATGCAGCATGCCTTTGATCTGTTCAAATGACAGCCTCCTGGTCTGTGTATAGGTTCTTCACGAGCACAATTAAATCTTATGGAATTCCCATTTTTCTCAAGATTATTCATAATTTGTTATTATCCACATAATCAAATGGCTTTGCATAATCAATAACACACAAATTAACATCTCTATAGTATTCTTTGCTCTCAGCCAAGATCCAGCTGGCATCAGCAATTATATCCCTCACATATCAGAGGATACAGCAACTTCAAATCACACAAAGACACACACAGACACACACACACACACACAAAGCAGTATAAGAACACTCATGGAAAGGACCAGAAAATCCTCTGGAGGAAGAAATGCTATTGGAACTACCTGATAAGGAACTCAAAAGCAGTATATTTAGGTACCTCCAATGAACTGAAAGAAAGATCAAGAAAAACACAAATAAAACTCTAGAAAAAATTTTTTTTGGGGGGGGATTTGGGTGAAAATTTACAGAGCAAATACACTTT
>NW_006922529.1:222256-222776 GCF_000298275.1 Orycteropus afer afer | reverse complement strand
GTTTTCTTCATTCTTCTTTGCTCTGGACGAGGAGAGACCCATCGTTGCATCTAGATGGCAGCTTGCAAGCTCTTAAGATCCCAGTTGCTACTTGACACAGTAGGAGGTGGAACAATGTTCTGCGTAGTATGTTATGCCAGTTGAGCTTGATGTCCCCTGCGATTACGGTCCCGAACCCACAGGTTCAACTACTCGGTCCCTCTGGGTAGCTGGCTATGACCAAGCAGTGACTACAACCTTGCCCCTTGTCAGCCCCATTATACGCCTGGGAATTCAGATCACGCACATAAAGTTATTGGACCCCTGTCTGCCAACCCTATATGTGTTCTTGGGTGCACTCTCCACTTCATATACATACTATTATTTCAGCCTGTCTACTCATCTATCCACCCATATACCCATGTTTGCCTTCACTGTCCACGCTGTACTATATGCGCAAAAGGGTTCATCTTTGTTGTCTGTACTTCCCACATACCTCTCTATGTCTTTCTCTTCCTCAATGCCACTATATTGATCACTC
>NW_006922529.1:207423-216098 GCF_000298275.1 Orycteropus afer afer | reverse complement strand
GAGCTGACAAGGGGCAAGGTTGTAGTCACTGCTTGGTCACAGTCAGCTACCCAGGGGGACCGTGTAGTTGAACCTGCGAGCTCAGGCCCATAGTCGCAGAGGACATCAAGCTCAATTGGCATGATGTACTACACAAAACATTGTTCCACCTCCTACTGTGTCAAGTAGCAACTGGGGTCTTAAAAGCTTGTAAGCCGCCATTAGAGGCAAAGATGGGTCTCTCCTCGTCCCGAGCAAAGGAGAATGAAGAAAACCAAAAATTCACGGAAACAATTAGTCCTAGCAACTGGTACACCATCCAATCTGCAGCCTATACAACTATGAAACCAGAAGAACTAGATGGTGCCCGGCTACTACTGTCAACCACTTGGAAGTGGATCTATGTAGGAGATTCTGGATAGAGAGGGTGAACAATGTGGAACAAAACTCAAAATCATTTGGGAAAAAAAAAAGGGGGAACCAGGTTTGTTGGTCCGATAGAGCCTGGTGGAACCACTGAGTCTATGGCCCCTAGCTGCCCTTCAGGTCTGGAATTGAACCCACACCTGTGGCTTCCAGCCAAACAAAATACAGGCATATGAGTTGAACATTTACCTTAGGTAGATACACTGCTTGGAGAGAACAAGCATGGGAGAAAGTAGGGCTGCTTACGCACACAGAGATAGCTCAGGGGGCAGGAGTACATGGAGGGATGGACACAGGGAAGAGGTACAATTGGGTGGAAGTAGAAGGGGAGATGTTGCATTGTGGTAAATTGTGGTCAATGTCATGAGACAAAGTGTATGTGAACTGCTGTATGGAAAGTGTATTTATTCTGTAAATTTTCACCCAAATCACAATAAAAAAGATTTTAAAAAAAGTAAGAAATGAGTTAAACAGTTTTGCTGGATAAAAAACCAATTACAAAAATCAAACTTTTAATCAAACCTCTTGAAATGAAATTAAGAAAACAATTCGATTCACAACAGCAAGAAATCTTAGGAATAGTTTTAACCAAAGAACTGTAACACCAGAGAGAAGCTACTCTGAAACTGCAAAACACTGTTTAAAAAATTAAGAGAGCACTAAATAAGTAAAAATATATCTCATTCTCATCGATCAGGAGACTTAATAATATTAAGAAGACAATACTCCTACAGACTCAGAGCAATCCCTACCAGAATCCCAGCTGACTCATTTATAAAAATTGTCAAGCAAAGGAGACTTCTGGTAAGACAGCAAAATAGGCAGAAAAGCTACACAGACCTTCTACCACAAAGACGTGAGAAACCAACTGAAACAGATACAGAAGATAATCCTTGAACCATGAGCTCTGTAACGAAGGATAAAGAAGTGGATTAAATACCAACCAGTAGAAGAACCTGAATGAAAATAGTAAATATGGAGACTTAAAGGAGCTGTGGACTGTTGGCTGTTCTGACAGCATGGCAAATTTGAATATTTACAAGTGGTGTTACCCTCCAGGCAGCAAACTATGAATCAGCTCTGCTAGTTGAGGAGTACATAGGCAACCTCACTGGTGGCTGAGGACTAGAAAGGAAAACACCAAAAAAGACAAAAAGAGCTGTGGACTTGTCCTGACGGCATGGCCATTTTGAATGTTTGCAAGCAGGGAGTCCATGTTGAATAACTGCAAGCAGCATTCCAATCCAGGCAGCAACCTAAGAATAGGCTCCAATTTCTGAGGAAAGCACAGGCAACCACACTGGAGGCCAATGACAAGAAAGGTGCATTATTAATATTCTCTTTGTCAGCCTTGTACTCCACACCCTCTTGGTGAATGGAGGTATGCCCACTGCCCACCTCCACCCAACTTCTGGACTGGCAGGAATTCCATCTCAGTCTGGGCGCTGTGGAACAGCTGCCTTCTGGGGAGGCAGGAACTGGTCTCAGCACTTGGTACCCTGTTCCCAGCCACCTTTTAGGCCAGTGGTAATTTTTTCGGAGACCAGATGCCCCACATCCAGCCAGATTTTGGGATGGTAGGAAGTTTTTCTTTGGAAACAGGACCCTGCTCCTAGTTACGTTTTGAGAAAGCAAGATATTTGCATAGGTCTAAAAGCCCTGCCCACAACTGCTTTTTTAACTGTCTGGATCCCCCTCTGGAACCAGGTGCCTTGCTCCCAATCACCTTTTGGACTGGCAAAAACTTTTTCTGAGTCCAGGAGCCCTGCCCACAGGCACTAGACTGAAATCAAGGGCCCTGCCTCAAGATGCCTTCTGGGTAGACATGAACTAGCTCTGAGGTAAGCTGCCCTACTCCCAGTTACATTTTGGGCTGGTAATAACTTTTTCTCGGTCCAGGTGCCCTACACTAAGCCCCTTTTGGGGACAGCAGGAACTTTTACTGGGAATAGGGGCCCTGAGCTCAGCTGCCTTTTGGAACAGCAGAAATTTTTTCTGAGACCAAATACCCTATCCTCAGCCACATTTTGAGCAGACTGAAATTCCTTCTAAAACCAGGTACCTTGATACCATGACTCTTCAGGCTGGCAGGAACTTTTTCCAGCTCCAGATACCTTGCCCCCAGACATCTTCTGGGTCAAAAGGAACTCTTCTGAGATCAGGTGGTCTGCCACCAGTCCTGTCCTGGGCAGGCAGAAGCTAGTACCGGGACCAGGTACCCTGCCTCCCAATGACTGTCTGAACAGCAGCAGCAGAGGCTGGACACCCCACCCCTCCCCCAGCCAACTTTTGTTTCTGTTTGTTTGGTTTTGAATTATTTTTTCTTCCTTTCTTTTTAGTATTTTCTCTTTCTTTTCTGTTTCCTGCTTTTCCCCCTCTGCCTGGTTCCCTTCTTTTTTCATTTTTTTCTCTTTTGTTCCTTCCCATCCCTTCATTTTCTTTTTCTATTTTTCTCATTTTTTCCTTTATTATTCATATTTTCTTGCTCTCATCTCTTACTGCTCCCTCACAGATATTGTGGGGTTATTTTTTTTCTCTTTTTCTCTATGTCCGTCTTTTGCCTTTTATTAACTTTTCATTTATTGCATTGTGTGTGTGTGTGTGACTTTGATGTTTGTTTATGCGGTTTGTTTTTTGTTCTTTTCCATTTTTTGGAGTTTTTTTTGTTTCTTTTTTTGTCTCACTGAGAGTCACACAGCAACCCTGTCCACACAACCCAACCATACCCTCACCTCCTGCAGCTCCACTCACTGCATGAAGGCCAGCACTTGTTTCTGCACCAACTGATCAATAATAGTGGTCAATGCCAGCTCAACTTGCCATAAATAGCTCTTCATGAACAGCTAAGAGAGATCTGTGTACACATTCTCATATTCTATCACACCCACCAGAAGACAGGTAGTGAGTACCTAAGTTCTGCCACACTAGCAAATATAGTAGAAATATAAATACAATGACATCACAATGTCTCAGATCCAGTTCACACAATTAAGCAAGATAAAGTAGCAAAATAAGGCACCAGGATAGACTCAGAAGACATCCCTGAGGAAGAAGCAACAACGGAACTGCCTGATAATGAATTCAAAAAAATTGTATTTAGGTACCTTCAATGGACTGAGAGACAGATCAAGGAAAACGCTGACAAAATTAATGAAAACACAGACAAAACTACAACAATTTAGGAAAACAATACAAGAACAAACTGACAAGATAAACAAAAAATTAGAAGCCATACAAAAACAACAAATAGAAATCCAGAAGATTAATACTAACATTTCAGAATCAGATAACACATTGAATGGTCAAAGAAGTATAATCAAAACAATGGAAGACAGAATTAATGAGACTGAAGACAAATACCTCAATACTGCTTTGTTAAGGGATCAGTCAGAAAAAAGATCAATACAAAATGAAGAAAGCTTAAGATTCATGTGAGACACCATCAAGAGAAATAATGCAAGAGCGATCGGAATTCAGGAACAGGAAGAGACACATAAAACTACAGAGAACATTGTTGAAGATTTGTTGGAAGAGAATTTTCCTTATATGATGAAAGATGAGAATATATCCATTTAGGAAGTCCAATGAACCTCAAACAGGATAGACACTTAAAGAAAACCAACAAGCCATATCATAATCATTCTCACCAAAACCAAAGACAAAGAAAGAATCCCAAAAGCAGCATGGGAAAAATGAAAAGTTACTTACAAAAGGGCAATCAATAAGACTAAATTCTGTCTTTCTGGCAGAAACAATGCAGGCAAGGCGGCAATCAGATGACATATATAAAACTCCAAAAGAAAAAAATTACCAACCAAGAATTATAGACCCAGCAAAATCATTCTTCAAATATGATGGTGAAATCAGGACAGTTAAGATAAATAGAAATTGACAGAGAAGCAACAACAGCCAACAACAACTGACCATTAATACACATGATGATATAACCCCAAAACCAACCCAGCTATGGAAGTATCCAAAGTAAATAAGCCTACAGGATTGTAAACAGGGAACCAGAGACATCAATTGACAAATGAGGACAACTACAAACCAAAAAGAGGGAAAAACTGTTGTCATTACAGAACTCCTAGATGGCAAAGAAGTCAAGACAACTATAAGATAGAATGGACTGTTCTAAACTTGGGAAGAAAACTATAAATCACAGGGTAACCTAAAAGAAAAATGATAAACCTTCACATCAAAAAAGAGGACCAGCATAAATATTCAGCAAATACTAAAGCAATAGCAATGAAGGAAGTGATAACCCAATTCATAAACAAAACAAGCTCAGCATAGAAAATTATATGGAACAAAGAAATCGACACCATGAAAAAGCACAGAACAAAAATGACAGCAACAAATTCATATTTGCCGATAATTACATATCTGGTAAGGGACTTATCTCTAAGATTTATAGTGGATGACCAAACTATGGTACATATACATAATGGAATGTTATGCAGCACTAAAGAATAATGCAGAGTCTGCAAAACACCACATAATATGGATGAACTTGGAGGACATTATGCTGAGTGACATAACCCAATCACAGAAGGACAAATATAGTATTAGTTTCTTGTTGTGGAGGGTCAAGGAAAGGTTTATATATGGTTGGAAACTTTCTTTGTTGATTGCCAGGGTTGGGAGGGGAGGGGAGAGAACACTGCTAAATAAAAAAAAAATGCATCAACCCATGTCACTTTAGTTTTGTGTATTTCACTGTACATAAATTACATTTCAATAAAATGCATTTAAAAATAAATAAATAAAAATTAAAGAAATTCGTTAAAGCCAGACCAATATGAAAAAGAAATGCTAAAGGGAGTCCTTTAGGCAGATAACCAACAACACACATGACAATATAATCCAGAAACAAACCCATTTATAGAAGTATCCAAAGTAAAATAAGCTTACAAGACTGTAAATACTGAAGCAGATTCATCAACTGGTAAATGAAGACAACTACAAACCAAAAAGAGGTGATAAACAGCCTAGGTACAAAACTTCCAAATGGTGAGGAAGTCAAGACAGTTATGAGCTAGCAAAGACTGTTTTAAACATGGGAAGAAAATAATAAATCACAGGGTAACCTCAAAGAAAATTAATAAACCTTCACATCAAAATTAAAAACTAGGAGGCACAAATATTTCGCATACACTAAAACAAGAGCAATGAAGGAAATCAATTTAAAGATTCATAAACAAAATGAGATTAGCACAGAAAATTATATGGAACAAAGAAATCAACAAGACCACACACAAAAAAATAACAAAATGACAGCAATAAATTCATTTTGTTGTTGTTGTTGTTGTTGTTATGTGCCACCAAGTCAGACCCAACTCATAGCGACCCCTCCTTGGGTTGCTGAGGCAGTATCACTACAGAAGTAGATTGCCCAACCTTCCTTCCGAGGAGTGGCTGGTGGGTTTGAACTTCCAGCCTTCTGGTTAGCATTCAAGTGCCTTAGGCACTATGCTACCAGAGCTCCCAATAAATTCATAGCTGTCAATAATACATTGAATATAAATGTATTAAATGAGACAGACAGTTCCAGACTGGATAAGAAAGTGTGACGACCCATGAACATGCTGTGTACAAGACTCAACTTAGACACAAAGACAAAAATAGACTAAAAATCAAAGGTTGGGAAAAGATATATCAAGCAAATGGCAATCAAAAAAGAGCAGAAGTGCAATATTAATTTCTAATAAAACTGACTTTAAGACAAAAACCACCTTAAGACACAGGAAAGCACATTATATAATGATTAAAGGATCAAATGAACAAGAGGACATAGCCATAATAAACAGCTACACACCTCATGAAAGAGCCCCCAAATACGTAAGACTAGCAGAATAGAAAAGACAAATAGACAACTCCAGAGTAACAGAAGGAAACTTAAATACACTACTTTCAATGAAAGATAGAACAGCTGGAAAGAAACTCAACAAAGACACAGAAGAACTAAACAATACAATCAACCTACTTGACCTTATAGACATATACAGAGCAATTCACCCAACAGCGGCACAATATACATTCTTTTCCAGCACACATTGAACCTTCTCCACTATAGACCATATATTAGGCCACAAAGCAGGCCTCAGCAAATTTTAAAACACTGAAATACTGCAAAGAATCTTCTCAGATCACAAAACTATAAAATTAGAAATCAATAATAGGAAAATCAGAGGAAAAAAAAAAGAAAACAAATGAAAATTGAGTAACACCCTTCTTAAAAACTACTGGCTAATAGAAGAAATAAAAAATGAACTTCAAAAATTCCATGAATCAATTCAAAATGAAAACATAACACACCAAATGCTTTAAGACACACCAAAAGCAGTGATCAGAGAGCAATTAATAACAATAAATGTATATATTCAAAAAGAAGAGCCAAAATCAACACCTTAACCCAACATCTCCAACAATTAAAAAATGAGAAACAAAAAAAGCCTATAGCCAACAGAAGAAATAATAATGATTTGAGCAGAAATAAGCAAAACTCAAGACTAGCAGAAGGTTCCTTGAAAAGATTAATGAAATTGACAAACCACTGGCAAATTTACCAAGAGAAAAGAAGGAGGAGATGCAAATGACATGAATTGGAAATGAAAGGGGTGACATCGCAGCAGAATCAACTGAAATAAAAACAGAACACTATGAAGAACTATACTCTAAAAAATTTGGAAACCTAGAAGAAATGGACAGATATCTAGAAACATACTACTTACCTAAACTAACACAGACTGAGGTAGAAAATGTGAATGGATCCTAAACAAAATAAGAAATTGAACAAGTCATTGAAATAAATAAATAAATAAATAAACTACAAACAAACAAAAAAAGCCATGGCACAGTTTCACTGGCGAAGTCTAGCATTCAGAGAAGGGCTGACACCAATCCTATTCAAACTGTTCTAGAGCACAGAAAAGGATGGAATCCTTCCAAATTAATTTTATGAAGCAAGCATAACCCTGATACCAGAATCAGGCAAAGACACCCCTAAATAGGAAAACTACAGACCAATATCCCTCATGAATAACGACACAAAAATCTTCAACAAAATCCTACCCAATAGACTCCAATAACATATCAAAGAAATAATAACATCATGACCAAGTGGGATTCAACCAAGTATGCAAGGATGATTCAATATTAGGAAAACAACATAATCCATCATATGAGTAAAATAAAGAAAAAGAACCACATTATCATATCAACTGATGTAGAAAAGGCATTTGGTAAAATTCAAAACCCATTCATGAAGAAAACTCCTAGAAAAACAAGAATACAAGGGAAATTCCTCGACATAATAAAAGGCATATATGCAAAATCAACAGCCAATATTATTCTCAATGGGAAGAGACTTGATAGCATTCCCCTTGCCAATGGGAACAGTCAAGGATGGCTTCCATCACCACTTCTATTCAACACTGTATTGGAAGTCCTTGCCTGGGCAATAAGGCAAGAAAGGGAAATAAAAGGTATCCAAATTGGTTAAAAAAAAAAAAAAAAAAAAGAAGTAAAACTATCCTTATTTACTGATGGTATGACCCTATATACAGTAAACACAAGAGATACAGCAAGAATACTACTGGAACTAATTGAAAGATTTAGCATAGGGGCAAAATACAAGACCAACATACAAAAATCAGGTGGATTCCTCTATACTAGCAGAGATCTCCTCAAAGGAAACGAGAAAATCAATACCATTTAGAACAGTTACAAAAAAAAAGATAAAATACTTAGGAATAAATCTTACAAGGGATACAAAAAACAAAAACCAAACCAAACTCACTGCCATCGAGTCAATTCTAACTCATAGCGATGCCCTTTGGGTTTCCAGGGTGGTAAATCTTTATGGAAGAAGATTGCCCAGTCCTCCTTCTGCAGAGTGACTGGTGGGTTTGAATCACCAAACCTCTGGTTAGCAGTCAAATGCCTTAGGCACTACACCACCAGAGCTCCTTAGGGGCAAACTTAGGATCCCTAATGTATGGCATTCATAGACTATCAAGCATCAGTAAAAATGTATAAACAGGAGAAGATAAACTAGATGACTAGGATCTTCTAAAATTTATATTATCATGTGCATCAAAAGACTTCTTCAAAAGAATTTTAAAAAGAACCCACAGACTGGGAAAAAATATTTGGCAATGATTTATCTGACAAGGGACTTATCTCTTAAAATTTATAGAAAACTCCAACACATCAATATCAAAAAGACAAACAATCCAATTAAAATATGGGCAGAAGACATAAACAGA